>NC_142796.1:4494121-4616359 GCF_049724085.1 Artemia sp. Qi Xiang Cuo | reverse complement strand
ATGCTTCAACTTGTAAAATGGGTTTAGGAGGGACATTAAGAAAAGAACTTGCTCTGAAATGCCTTTTGAAAGTATAGCTTGGTGTTGAGATATCCAAAAAGCTGTAAAGTAAGGTTTTGGGTGAAAATGATGGCTAATTCAAGTTTTAAAATGGTTTTAGGTGGGGGTATATGAAAAGAAATTACTCAGAAATGCCTTTTGAAAAGTATTGCTTGGCGTTGATATATCCAAAAAGCTGTAAAGTAAAGTTGTGGGTGAAAAGGATGGATGCGTCAACATGTAAAATCGGTATATGAGGGAAATTATGAAAAGAACTTGCTCTGAAATGCTTTTTGAAAAGTATTGCTTGGTGTTGAGATATCCAAAAAGCTGTAAAGTAAAGTTGTGGGTGAAAAGGATGGGTACTTCAACTTGTGAAATGGGTTTAGGAGGGACATTATGAAAAGAACTTGCTCTGAAATGCCTTTTGAAAGTATTGCTTGGTGTTGAGGTATACGAACATCAGTAAAGTAAATTTGTGGGTGAAAAGGATGTATGCTTATAGTTTTATAATGGGTAGATGCGAGATCATATTATAAGATATTGCTATTAGATAACTTTTGAAAATAATTTCTTGTTTTTGAGATATGCAAAAAGATGTAAAGTAAAGTTGTGGGTGAAAAGGATGGATGCTTCAAGTTTTAAAATGGGTTTAGAAGGGACATTAAGAAAAGAACTTGTTATGAAATGCCTTTTGAAAAGTATTGCTTGGTGTTGGGCATTCAAAAAGCTGTAAAGTAAAGTTGAGGGTGAAAAGGATGGATACTTCAACCTGTAAAGTTGGTTTAGAAGGGAACATTAAGCAAAGAAGTTGCTCTGAAATGCCTTTGAAAAGTATTGCTTGATGTTCGGGTGTGCAAAAAAGTCGTAAAGTAAAGTTGTGGGGAAAAAGATAAGTGCTTCAACTTGTAAAATGGGTTTAGGAAGAAAATTACGTAAAGAACTTGCTCTTAAATACCTTTTGAAAAGTATTGCTTGGTGTTGAGATATTCGAAAAGCCTTATAGTAAAGTTGTGGGGGAATAGATGTGTACTTCAACTTGTAAAATGGGTTTAGGAAGGACATTACGTAAAGAACTTGCTCTGAAATGCCTTTTGAAAAGTATTGCTTGATGTTGGGGTATGCAAAAAGTCGTAAAGTAAAGTTGTGGTGAAAAAGATAACTACTTCAACTTGTAAAATTGGTTTAGGAAGGACATTAAGAAAAGAACTTGCTCTGAAAGGCCTTTGGAAAGTATTGCTTGATGTTGGGGTGTGCAAAAAGTCGTAAAGTAAAGTTATGGGGAAAAGGATGGGTACTTCAACTTATAAAATGGGTTTAGGAGGGACATTAAGAAAAGAACTTGTTCTGAAATGCCTTTTGAAAAGTACTGTTTGGTGTTGGGGCATTCAAAAAGCTGTAAAGTAAAGTTATGGGTGAAAAGGATGGGTACTTCAACGTGTAAAATGGGTTTAGGAATGACATTAAGACAGGAACTTGTTCTGAAAAGATATAATAAAGCCTTTTGAAACGTGGGGGCCCTTCTGTGTCTCAAGTGCACAAAAAAAGTATTAAAAAAATGGGGAGGGGGCTCTTTGATGGCCCGGGGGCCTTTGGAGGTCCGGGGGTCCCTTGGGGGGGGGGGGCGGGTGGTCCTTTGGGAGCCCAGGGGACCTTTGGGGGCTGGGGGCTTCCTTCGGGGTTGGGGTAGGGGGATCGGAGCCCTTTGGGGCTGGGGTAGGGGACCTTACAACACTGTTCAAATAGAACTTGTGTATTAAAACGACCACAGAGTTTCACCCTCAAATCCTCTTCTAAATCTTCTTTTAAAATCATCTTCTAAAATGCCTCAAACGGTTTCGCTTAAATCATCTTCTAAAATGTCTCAAAACGGTTTCGCCCAAATAATCTCTAAACGTAATTTCAGAGTGTTCCTTTTGTTTTGACATCCCTGCACTGTCACATTTGTAATTCCTTAGACACCTTTGCCCGTGTTAGTCTCTTCATCTCTAAGATCAAAACATTTGCCCAGGGTCAATTCTCCTGGATAAACACCAACAAATCAATCGACCTTTACATCATCCGTCAGACATTAATGAACTTCTCCTGGAGACAATTCTCCTGGACGAACACCAAAGACATTAATAAACTTCGCCCGGAGACAATTCTCCTGGGCGAACTCCAACAAATCAATTTCTCAGAAATTAACTTCCTCTTCGACTGACAGCACAGGTGTTCTCCCTAGGGACTCAATGTCCATATATGGTGCCCCGTCACGAGCTCATGAGGTTAGGTTAGGTTACGCAATCAATTTCTCGGAAACGTGTTCTCCCTGGGGATTCCATGCCCATATATGACGCCCCGTCGGACTGACAGCATAGGTGTTCTCTCTAGGGACTCTATGCCCATATATGGTGCCCCCGTGGTCATGTCATGAGCTCATGAGGTTAGGTTAGGTTACGCAATCAATTTCTCGGAAATCCATTTCCCCTAGGGAGTCTATGCCTATACATGGTGCCCCGTCGGACTGACAGCAAAGGTGTTCTCTCTAGGGACTCTATGCCCATATATGGGGTGGGATCAGAGTCAGACTCAATTGTAGATGGCAGCACCTGTGTTTGTACGGGAGTTATAGATAGCTTTCTACTAACATACATTTTTTCCATGGTTTTTCCCTATTCTGCTCTCTTTCCTTGGGTTTCCTCATAATTACTTTATAGTCCCAAATTTACAGGGGGCATGGCCCCCCGTCACCCCCTGCAGGCACCCCTGTGCCCATAATAGTATTAACAATAATAATAGTAGTAGTAATAATACTAACAAGTAAGTACAGGACAGTAACCTCTATAGTTTCCATTCTACGAATTTATGGCAATCTTAGTTGAAACTCATGAGGAATTTTGTAAATGGAATGCTGACCAAAATAAAAGTTCTCTATACCGCAAATAACATGACCTTAGACGGGATTAAATTAGTGAGCAGGGAGTAAGGTACTTCGGAGTAATTTTAGGAGTAAGAAGTAAGATAAAGGCCATATTTGGGTCGCAGGCGAGGCACGCACGCAAGAATTTATTTTGGCCGAGGCCGCCAAAAAACAGTATTTAATTTAAATATTGATAATTTAATATAATGTGCCCTGAAATTCGTAACACATCCCGGTACTAGTTCAGAATCCAGTAAACACGCGGGAAAGACCGCATCGAAATCTCAAAGATGCTTAATGAAAAACGCTGCATAGTGAGGTAATTCTCACTCCGTGACAAAGATTCAAACTTTAGTTTTTTGGGGTTGAAGGGGCAAAAAAAGATACCTAGGTTAGGCTGGGCTAGGTTACGTATTTAATATATGCTATGTTTTACCCCCACCTCCCCCTAATGTGCCCAATTTTGTTTCTGAGCTATTATATTTTCATCCTATTTCGTTTATTTCATTAGCATTAACAAAACTTCACTTATCGCGTGTTTACTGGATTCTCAACAAGCCCCCCCCCCCCCCGTCTGTGCACATACCTGGTACTGGAAATTTGAATATTGAATCAGTCTATGATAGCATGTTAAAAAAGGAGCACCACTTGTGGTGCTCACACCCCTTGTGTATATATTTTTGAAAGTGGGGTGCATCTTCCCTAAAACAGCCACAAATTTCAGGTGAGTGAACCCAAGGCAATACCTCTTAAACACAGTCTTATATTAATAAAGAAAGGAAGTATCTAATAGCCATTATGGAAAAATAGGTAGGTGGACACAGGATGTACAAATTACACAAAAGTATAATCTATTAAATCATTTACATACTCATATTCACCACAAAACCCGCTGTGATTTGAATCTGTACTGTTAGCATGTACCGTTGAAAGTAAACAAAAACCCTAAAAAATAACGGCTTTCAATAGTTTGGGTATTTATTTCAAATGGCTAACGTGTACTTACTTTTTTTTATTCTGGTGCTACTAAGTAAACCTTCGATAATAGCGAGAACATCTGCTCTGTAGCTAAAAATACAACTTAAAATGAATTTATAAGATAAGATGCGTGACGGACGCTGCCTTATATAGTCATCGAAAAAGAGCGATTAGGTTGCTAACTATTATTTATTTCAATAAAGTTCCTAACAGATAAACACACCTGGTAAAAAGGATATGTATACGCACGATGGTAGCGTGTATATACCTACCCCCATTACTACCCCTCCACTCAAGACGCATTCCCGATGACCACCAAATATAAGAACGTAGTATTTATGAATATGACATATCCCCGAAATGTTGTATAAATGCCTACTAAAATTTTCGATTTTATTCAAAGAGTATAAGCCGAGACGCCACCCATTTTCCTTGGCTAGGCTTACATCTCGGGGCAGCACAGTCTCACCACGCTTGGCACGCATCACCTGATATACCCTTGGCCAAAACCAAATATCATAAATATGCACTGAGGGAATTACGCCCTGCTTTTCGTTCGATCTCAGATCGATGACAAGAAACTACAACTTTTAGCAGCATATAAAACGTGACTTAGTCATCTTAATCTTTCTTTCTTTATACCCCAGAAAATGGGCTATAACCAAGACCGTATCCAAGGGGGTTAGGGGATTTGACCCCCCCCCCCCGAAGTACTTGTCTGACTCGTGAAAACGTAGCAAAAACGGATACAAAAAAATTTTTTATGCGTTTTTTGAGGTTTTTTTCGTAAAAACGAAAAAAAAATCCTTGTGTAAAACACCCCCCGAAAAACAATCCTGGATACGACCCTGGCTATAATCCTATAGTCCCAGAAAAGGAACCAGATTTTTTGCAGAGCCTATTGTCATATGTCCGGTGAATCCAATGGGTTCCTAAAACCATTTTCACACCGTCCCTCTTGGAAGAGCCATTCATGTCTTTTTCAGCCTGCAAATCTTACGAAGCTCCAATCTTTACCGCCTCCTTTGAAGTATCAATTCCGTTTAAATTCTTTCTTGTAACCTATTCCCACCACATTGAGGACGATCTGATTTTTGTTTGACCCCCGAAGAGCGACCAAAAACCGCAATCTCCGGTAATTTATCATCCTTTACCCTTAAAAAGTAGCCTATTCGTCCTAACCTCCCTGTATTATAGCACTAGAAAGTGGGATCGAACTGAGTACCATAACTCCGTCGATATCCGAAGCACCCGCGTTTAAGAGATTTCCGAAGAATCATTATCGGCCGCTGTGATTAATGCGGCCTCCAACACTATAATTTGAGTTTGAAGCCTTATCTTCCTTCCGAATTTTTTTCGACTACGAAAAAAAAACACCTTGCGCACACTGGCGGATCCAGGGGGATGGGCGAGAAGGAAGCGCGCCCCCTAACGTAGTCTAAAGTAGTGTAATTGCTACGTGTAGAGTGCAACGCAAGATGTGCGTTAATTAAACTTGCTCCTAACGCAAGTTTATCGGATCAACCTATCTTGCGCCCCCCCCCCGATAAAAAAAATTCCGGATTCGTTCCTGCTTGCTCGTTGGCTATTCTAAATTTTACATCTTCATTGTGTTTCCCTCTCTACTAATAATACTTGTAGTTTTTAACTTGATTGATTATATTATTACTTAATAACACCTCTTCAGCCTAATTTATTCCTAGTCTAAGTAATTAAATATTCTTGACATTAATTTCCAAATCTATTTTTTTGCCCTCTGCAAATCCATTAATTGTTTTTTTTTTTTTTTTTAGCTATTTCAACCAAGCCACCCAAATTGTCTGCATATTCTAAAAATAGGAAATATTATTCAGTCCATTTGATGCTCTGTTCTTCCATAGCCTTTGTCGTGTTCCTTAGGACTTCAGCAGAATAATCCATATAAACGGGGTAACAAACAACCCTGCTTAGCTCCCAATTCCTCGTCAAAACCGTATACCAACCTCTTTTTCTACCTTATAAATATCAGTAATCTTCTTGCACAGAGCACTAGTAACTTTAATTTACTTATCTGTTATCAAAAATTTTGTTGCAATGGACTGTAAGTAAGGAATGACTTATGCCAGTAGCAATCGGAACTCTATAAAGAGAAGTTTGATAACCATCTAGATATCAAGTGAGCCGAATTTCTACGGTGATTCCAAATATATATTAATTAAGTTTATTGGTTACTCGTCCCCATTTACAAGTTTAGGACAGTTTCGTTTTTTTCGAAAAAGGGGGAAAACACCCAAAAGAATGAATGATCTTGATGAAAGTTTCACCATAAAATTCAGCATACCTGTTAATTTTGTTGCCTAGGTTTCAAGCTTCTAACTAAATAATACGAAAATTTGCATTTGTTCAAAGAAGCGTGATCCCGAATGCGCGTTTATTCTTTCTTTTCTGCTTTTTTTGCTTTCTCCAGGGATAATTTTATTGAATCAATAGTCCTAGAATAGTGGCCAAAAGTTCAATCAAGGGAAAATTGAAAGTTCTAGTGCCCTTTTTGAGTAGCAAAAAGATAATGCCGCGTAAAAATGGCATTTCCCGCCAATTTGTATTGTAAAATAACAATTTTGGCTAAAAGAGGGCATAAGACTATCGAGTGCAAAATTATGAGCTTACCGATCGATTTAAACTTATCAAAAAGCGTCTATTAAGCTTTCTGGTTTCAATGGCCGTAATACCGCGCGGGGGCTAACTCTTTCCAAAGGTGCACTTAGTCCATACGAAATGAACAGCTACTACAGACAATAAGTGCAATTTTTTACTTTCCGGGGGCTTGTGCCCCTTAGATCATCCCCTAGATCCGCTCCTGCAGTAAATGAGCTCTTTTTGTTGATACAATTTTCCACAAAAGTTAAACGTTAATATAAAGAGTTTGGTAGAAAGGGGACGGTAGCCCACCTCATATTTAGGATAATCCTGGGTTGGTATTACAAAGGACCGATATTAAATAAATGTGTTTTGCAGAATTGAACTAAAGAGTATAATTAAAACTTAAAACATACAGAAAGTATTCCGTATTTGAGGAAGGTTGCCCCCTTCTTAAGATCCCATCCTCCTTACACTAATTTTTGTTCTTTTTGTTAGCAATTGCTTTAAGAACGACCACTCAAGTACAGGGACAATTGGAATGGGATAAAAATGATGTTTCCGAATAGTTCAAGAATGGAAGAGCTTAGTAATGGGCAGTTGCTTGATGTAATAGAGTTTCTGGTAAAATTAGCACCAGTAAATTGCTTATTCTATGCTCTTTCCAAAGGTCACGGTCACTTCTGTGACAATGTGCCCCTCTTTATAAAACCAGATATAGCCCTAGGAATATAAAAAAAAAACTAAAAGAAAAAATATTAAAACAATGCAACTCTTGCTTTATATTATGCAGGATGTTTCAATTAATCAGATTATCATGTTTCCCTCCATTGTTATTCCATTTTTAGGATAATTTCAAATAGTGTTTTGTTCACTATTGTTCTCACCCAGGCAAAACCAAATTTCATGGAGTTGAGACTGCAGCAACCTGTTTTAACAAAGAACCCATGACGCATCACCTGACTCAAATAACCGGGAAATATATTATTAGGGATATATCTGGGATCATCAGCGAGGGGCTTGTGTTGAAAGAAAAGTGACCTTGATACATACAAATAATTTAAAATACGGTATCGAAAGGTTCTATGTTTATTTATCTAGCATGTTTTCTTCAGAAGTGGCAAACCGAGCAACTTTTCACCACTTTCAAACGAGCCACTATTCAACGAGTTTTTAGTTCAATTATTTTAAAAGGTAGTCAATAAATAAACACTCGCTATTTCCCATTAACTACATTGGTTGCACTAATAAAGGATTTCAGTACAACCCTATAAAAATTTAACATAAAGGGAGCAAGGCCATACCCAGGGGGGGGTTGACCCCCTCCCCAAAATGTTTGTCTGAGTCGTAAAAACGTAATAGAAATGGATATAAACACTTTCTTATGGATTTTTTTAGTTTTTTGTGTACCCCCCCCCCCGAAAGATCTCCTAGCTACAGTTTGGGAAAGGCTGTTAAGGAGGAAGCCGCCCCTCCCTACTTGGGATAACTTCTAGAAAAAAATTGTTACTTTGGTTCGGTGCCAAACAAGAATAGAACCTTCACCAAAATCTAAAATCCATCGGCCGAATGAAATCCCTTTTTACAATCTGTAAAAAGTGAGGTTCTGCGTAAATATTCATATTATTTACTTGCAAATAAAGTGAACATACCACTCATTACCTTTTGTTTAATCTTTCCAAATATAATAATCACTTCTGCCTCAAATGAATTTTACCCCCATCCCTATATATACCAATTCAGGGTATGTATTTACAAATTAGGGGGTGGGTGTAAAGTTTAAACTTACCTCTCATTTGCATCAGAAATAAACTTTACCACCACCACCCTCCCCTAATGCGTAAATATATACCCTGAATTGGTGTATATAGGGGTGGAGTAAAATTCATTTGTGGCAAAGGTGATTTTAAATTGAGTTTTCAGCTGAAGATTATGGTACTTATATATTAGCTGGTACCCACGCGATATATTGTGCTAAAGGAAACTAGTCAAACGGGTATCTGTCAATAGAAAAATGGATCGCAAAGCGTGGTTTGTCATTGCGTTTACAATATTTAAACTATTGTTTTTTGGGGCTTAGGGGGAAAAAGATACCTAGGTCAGGTAACATATTTAATATATGCTATCCTTTACCCCCACCCCACCCCTAAAGTGCAAATATATAAAAATTTGTTTCTTAACTATTATATTTCATTGGCATTAACCAAACTTGACTTCTTGCGTGGGTACCAGCTAATACATAAGTACCAAGATTGTTCATAAAGTAATATTTCAGAATTCTCTTACCTAGAAACACTGCTAAGAAACCTTCCATTAACTATTCTCTTAAAATCCTTCCCTATCAAAAATCATAACCAAACTGAGCAATAGAGCGAGAAAAGATTTTTCGAATAGTATTCTGGGCTGTCCGCGCAGAATATTTGACGCTCAAAAACTGCAACACATTTTGGTTGGTACTCATAATAATTTGTTCCGCTGAATTGACTCCGAAAATTCTGCCGTCACGCACATTCATACTGACGATTCAAAGAAAAATCTATGGGAACAATCCGTCCTCGTAACGTCCACTGGAAGCTTAATTTTAGAACAATTAATTATAGGCTTAATCAGCTCTATTGTTAACCTTGATTTAACAATGGGTTTCTTAGCAGCTATGTTCACACAATAGTTATGGAACGATAGATGCAAGGGTGTATACAGCATTTTCTTTGGAGGGGGTTCTTTGGGGGGGAGAACTATACACAACGCATAAAAAATTGATGAATTTTGTCATATTTTTACGATTCAGACAAATACCTAGGGGGGTGGGGGGAAGGTTCAAACCTAATAACCCCCCTGGATGCAGCATTGATTTTCTAGAAGTTTGGTCCAACCCAAAAAAATACGTCGATCATCTAAAGCCCAAAACATAGGAACTACAAAAAACTAATCGTAAGCATTTGGTCCTTGAAATCATTGTGATGAAACTTGTGTAATGATTTTAACACTCCGGGGTTCAGCTTAAGGGTACAAGAACTAAAGAGGTTTCTAATATCATAGGCAACGCAATAGTGCTGCCTAAGTAAAGAGCGATTTAGGCACAATGTATCATTCATTTATTATTTTTTTTTATGACCAAGTCACTTCATATAGAACAAGTTGTAGGAACCTCAAAAGGGGCTCATTTGATTAAAAATTGAAAGTTCTAGAGCCCTTTTTAAGAGTGATTGGGGGCAATCAGTCCCCTACCCATATCATTTCCCCAAACAAATCGGATTGAAACTTTGAGATAGCCATTCTGTTTAGCATAGTTGAAAGATTCAGTGATTATGTCTTTGGGAATATCAATCCCCCAGAGCCCTCAGGGGAACTGCTCTAAGCTATACTAGTTGCCCATTATTAGCATATAAGGTTTTTATGGAAGAAGAGGTCGTATAAACTTCGGAGGGGTCTCATTTGATTCGAAATCAGAAGTTCTAGTTCCCTCTCTAAGAGTTGAAAGGGATCAGAAGGTAACTAGAACCCCCCCCCTCCATGTCTTTTATTCCTAAAGCGCATCCGATAGAAATTTTAAGATAGTCATTTTGTTCAAAAATAGTTCAAAGATTATATAACAAGGCCTTTGGGGTTGAAACAGCCCCCCTCCCCCAAAGTCTGGGGGAAAGGGATGTAAGTCACATCCCGTGGTATATAAAACTTTTATAGAAGGGGCGGTCATATGAATTTTAGAGGAGGCTCATTTGATTGGAAATTAAAATTTGTACTTCCCTTTTAAGAGTCAAAAGTGACAGGGGGAAAACTAGCCCTCCCCCTATCACCCTATTATCCCCAAAAGCACCTTGTCAAAATTGTGAGATAGCCATTGAGTTCAAATAGTCCAAAGAATATATATCAAAGCATAGATAAATTCAGCAGAAATAAATTTCTATACTAATTGAACTCAAAACTACCGGAAATCATAAGCAGTGCAATAGTACTGCTAGAATAAAGAATGATGTGGCCACAATGTATTTTTTTTCTTGTTTTTTTCTGACCAAGGCACTTCATATAGAATGATTTGTCATAGAAACTTAGAAAGCAAGTTATTCAATTGGAAATTGAAAGTTATAATGGCCTTTCAAAGAGTAAAAGGGGATTGAAGGGCAACCAGCCGCCCCCCAGCACCCATTATTTCTCCAAACACATTAGATCAAGATTTTAAGATAGCCATTTTGTTCAGGATAGTTGAAAGATCCAATAATTAAATCTTTTGGGAATACAAGCCCCCTCCCCTTCCCCCCAAAGACCTCAGGGCAAGGGGCATAACTTATTAACTGTATATTATTAACATATAAGCAATGTTAAAATTTAAGGTTTTATATAAGGGGTGGTCATATAAACTTCGGAGGGGGCTCATTTGATTAGAAATCAGAAGTTCTAGTGCTCGTTCTAAGAGACAAAAGTTTTCAAAGGGCAACCAGCCCCGACCTCCCCCGTTTTCTTTACTCCAAATACATCTGATAGAAATTTTGGAATAGTCATCTTGTTCAAAATAGTCCAAAGGTCATATAAAAGTAGGGGAAGGGGTTCCACTCCTGTACGTAGTGACGTCACAGCTACAAGCCCATTGAATGCTACCGGGAGTGATATCAGACCAGATTTCTGGTAATTATTAGCATTGGATTTCCGCAACAGTCCCAAGAGGTATTAGCAAGCGCAACTAATATAAGGAAGGATTGTCATTAAATTTGATATTAGTGTGAGAATAGAATTCAAGGAGTGAGAACAGTTTGACTATGCTCGTTTATTTATTTGGCAAGACATATATTTGCAATAATGAGTGGAATGTTTACACTATCAAAAGTTGATAGTGGAGCTGGTAGCAGCAGCAATGATATAAGAGCACCGAAAATTACGGTAGAAATCAAGAGAGGATCTCGACTTGGTCTCGAGTGGGAAGAAGTATATGCAAGATACGTGATATCTTTGAGTAAACTTAAATTGGAGAACCAATTATGCTTCGCTGCAGAAGTTGATATAGTACATATACATTGACTTCAAAGTGCTTTAAATGCAATAGTGAAGCATATTGAGGACAATAAGTTATATCGGTAATTGAATATGTGTAATATATTATTATTGTAATTATGCTAACACACAATAAAATTGTTTCGAAATCGAAAATGTTCCCTTTTTTTGTTAGGTTTTTTTTTTAAAGTAGATTATCGAATATTCATGAAGTAGAACGAAACGTGGTTAGTCTAGAGTCAGCAGTGAGAGTGTTAGGATTGAAAAATGAATGAATTTGAGAATGAGATTAAAGGAGAATCTTTGATTATGGAAAAACGTTCAATTCTGGATGACGATTTTCTCGTGTTATCTCTTCAACGGAAAATATTTTCTCAGGGAACACTTGACAATATAATAGGGAATGAATCTCTACCGTTGGATTATTGTATGAGGCTTTTACGATGTGACTCAAATGGTTTTACTCAATTTTTGCGATTATTGGCAGTAAAAGTGTAAATAAAACTACCACCAGCTTGAAGGAGACGTTTTCTTTTAAAATCTTTTCCTTGGTTTTGCAATCCAAGACACGTACAGTGGAACGATGTTACTTTGTCTGTTGTCTAACATCTTCGGGCAACTGTGCATTGACCTCGGTTAAATTAAAACAAAGTTCAGATATTAGATTAATAAGTTCTTTGTCAACACCATGTTTGAGTATGGTCTTCCTGAGTGGTGGTTTTTAAGTGCTTAGAACGGAAAATAAGTGTCTATCTTCGTGTAGTTTCTTGAGTGTCATGATGGCAACTAATAGCCCTTTCTACTATTCACCGGAAGATATGCGGTAATTTCATTGTCGAAAATATCTGCGACAGCACGCAAATTCTCGGGTTTATTCTGATTAAGATCCAACAGAATGTACCCGTAGGGATTATTTGTCACCTGACT
Organism: Artemia sp. Qi Xiang Cuo; assembly: GCF_049724085.1. Classification (NCBI taxonomy): domain Eukaryota; kingdom Metazoa; phylum Arthropoda; class Branchiopoda; order Anostraca; family Artemiidae; genus Artemia; species Artemia sp. Qi Xiang Cuo. The sequence continues at coordinate 4,603,911 of NC_142796.1, read as the reverse complement.
GTACGCTGAAAGTAGAAATTTGGGGAAACCAGGATATATTTGCTTATTGAGAGTAATTAGAGAACTTGAATCACGAACAACTCGATAGATTATATAGTAGGTGCAGTTCAAAGTAAGGGTCCTCATACAGTTGCTCTGATGAGACAAATTGTGTAGAACTATGGTTATGGAAATGTGTTCATGATGAAAGCGAACAGTAAACGGATGTAGCTTTTCCTGTGAGAATTGTTCAATGGATTCAGCTAAATCATCAATAATCAGCCATAAGTTTGGCTCAATACTATTGAAAACATCAAGTCCTTGGTTGAATTGTATTGGCATAGATGTAGCAGCAGCAATAGCTTTTATTTTATTTTTTAATCCCACCTCCTCTCATCTCAGTGACACTAACATTAAAAAAAACTACTTTCAAACATTACAAAAATCTAAATGCCACCTACACTCTACATTTTACTAAAATTAGCAGCCAAAGAGTGGTCTTCACATTATTGTACTTCTACTAAAAATAATCTTTAATTATTATTAATAATAAAATAAAATGCTCCCCCGCAGAGAGGACGTCCCCCTCCACAGGAAGTCCCCGCCTGCGGTGGCCATTCACAGCAACAGACAAAATTTTCTCAAATTCCAATTCTGCAAAGAAGCTACTAAAAAAAAACTATTTAAAAAAAATATATCCCAATAAAAAATAAATAAAAAAAAACAAAAAAAAACCTCTTTTACATTATCATTTCAGCTTATTTTTACAACACACAAAAATAAACACACTAATATTTACGAAAAACAAATAAGCTGAAATGACCACCAAACCCCATTTTTAAACTTCATTTTTTTCCAATTTTTCCTTTTTTTTAAGCAATAGCTTTTATTTGGTCATAGGACTCTTGCCAAATACTATCGCAGTAGTAATTTTTTTTTGTTTTTTCAAAAAACATTTTATCACAATTTTTAATTATTTAGCTAAAAGTGTCGTTTTCCCCGACATTAATGGACCACAAAGAAACGATCTGAATGATTTTATAAATTTATACCTACTGCTGTTGATGCAGTTGGACTAACAACTAACTGTAAACCATACTTGTCTAATGAATAATTAATAATAATAATTTCCCCTAGACCAAAAGCAGCAGCAGCATCTACCTAGTACGATATTCAATAGCAACTTTCTTTCATTAGCAACACTTTTTGTACAACAACAATGATAGCAAGAGAAAAGAACAATTTAAATATCATATTTTTCATTTATTAACAACGACAAGAACAACAAAAACAACATGTATTTTAAATAATGCATACACTTCAGTAGCTACAGCAATAACAATAGCAACAGCACAGTCGAACATATTTGTAGACTGAGAATAAAATATAAAACACTATTTACCTCATTTAAAAGATGAGAATCCCCCCCCCCCCCAGGAGCCGAAGGCAGGGCCGTAGCCAAAGGATGGGACCCCGTTGGCCGGAAAGCGCGGGGTCCGGCCAACTGCGAAGGAAAACAAAATCTCTGTATACAATATCGGCAGCAAAAGTTAAATGATGGTAATGACGATAATGATGGCAAAATTAAATGTATATTATAGGGAAATTGTTGTCCTCCAAAAAAAACCCACCCACTAGTACTAGTACTGTTTTTGAATTAAAGTTAATTTGTCTAGACCGGGTTGTTATTGATAGTCAATACATTCAACTCGATCTGACATACGATATTGTCCGTGAGAGGATGCCTTAAATCATCCTCGAGTATATACATCTTGTCGGATAAGCAAGACATGACATTTCTTCCACTCCAACAGTATAATTTTTAAACTTTAGAGAGGGAATTGCCATTAATTTTGCTCTTGGCACTAAACTACTCTCCACACAGTTTCTGTATACACTCATGTTAAAATGATTTTTTACAAAGTGTGCAGGCACCCCTTTGCACGCTTGTCTTATATCCTTATCGTGTGTTTCCACACAGTATGCTTTTGGACAGGGGAACACCCCATTGGATATTAAATCACACCCTGTCTCCGATTTTAACATTAGAGATTCATTGGGAGCCTGGCGTTTCACAAACTCGGGATAGATGCTCTCATTCCAATTTGTGTAATCCATCCGAGAGCTGATGTGTACACCATTTTCCAAATATCGCAATAAATTCTCGGTTTTAAATTTTAACAAAAAAGAGTCTGTGTCTCTATAGTACACTTAACTTCCCCCTCCCTTGGCCATTGTACCTTACACACATTGTAAAAGAACGACAGCATGAGTTTCTTGGAAATTTCCAGTACTGAACTCCTTCCCGCAATATTCTTATTCAGAACGACATTTCTCCTTTTTCTTTGCAAAAGAACCATATTCGGGTCTATGACAGTGAATGTTGTGAAGTTGGGTCGGTGATAATTTGAGCACATTCTTGGGGGCAGGTTACGACTTCACAACGAGATTTGTTTCGTACGCTTTCACACATTTTCCCGAAAGCTGAATTTAAAATAAGTTTATACATTTCTTTTTCAACTTTACTCTTTGCCTGTGAATGTTTACTGACAAACGTGTCAATATACGTTTTTAAGTAGATTTTCTGGTCGAATTGCATTGCTCTGTGTATCTTTGTAACCATGAGACCGTTGGTCACCATCCATCGCAATGGTACATGTTGAGCAACAATTTTCGGTTTCTGATTCAGATCTGCAATTAGTGTCTGCTCGGAGGGGGTCCAATGCATGCCCATATCCTCCACCAAGGACAAATTGTATGGACTCAAAGAGTCCTTATCACCGGTCTATTTAAAAACGGAAAAACAAAATCTTTGACGGAGTCGTGGAGCGCCATTGGTATCTGACCGTCAATTTCAAAACACCATCCTTTTGGACCATTTTCCTCGACAGTGTGAATGTCGGGGAAATCTATGGCACAAGTATTTTCAAGCCATTTGTAATTGCCACATGGTAAACTGAAGTGAGACATTGCCGAGGAATAGAGCGAATTTATGTCCAGAAAAACAGCATTGGACTTTACACCGCCGTCAACAGAGTTCTGTCCAGTTAGATCAGTTGTTAAAACAAGATCCCCGTGAAAAACATATCCCCCTCATAGATTTTTCTACAAATAAGTGTTGATCCCCATCGGTGATTAGACCTATTTCCTCCCTACAGATTTTTAGAATTAAATCCATTACCAGGTGTGGTGTTGAAAAATAATAACCAATGTCTTGGCCGAAATCCGAATAAATTTGGTTTGTGTTCTTGCAGACAATATCTAAAAGAGTTAACACATCGCTTGCCAAGTAAATTCTACAATAGTCCAAACCATTTTTACAGCCCCCCTTAGCCCATACCCTGTTGGCAAGTTCATAGTCTTCGACAGTACATTCATTATCAGTAAGTGAATTATAGAATGCTTCAATTAAGGGAGCTTCTCCTCACTTAACCATGCGCCAGAGTTATCAGAATTATATGCATATATGCCTTTACAAGTTAGTAAGTCATATATTTCATTGTCGGGAAAGGGTTGTTTAAGCAGAGGGAAAATATCAAAATTGTCACTTTACTGCACTTGAATGAGTTGGCTGAGAGCTTTGGAGAAGAAACTATATGAATCTAAAAAACGGATTTTATTCCAACACGTTTGCCCTTTATCCACTGTTTGCCACTTGAATTCTAAAAGCACCAACTTCTCAGCAGATTTGGGTATAATATTATAGGTAAAAGAGTTATCTACCCACGGGCTATTTGCATATTCCTCCCTGTGCATACGTGCCAATTCCTGTAAAATAAATTTCAAATCGTAATTTGAATTGTGGATGAAAATTCGTATAAAGAACTGCTGGCTCATATTCACATTGCACAATTGATGTGCTACGCCACGAAAACTACCACCTTCTGATGATATTTCCTGCCATAAATGGTCGTGGTCCCTGTAATTGCCAAATGGTAAACTGTAGTGAGACATTTGCTGAGGGATATAGTGAGTTCATGTCCAGAAAAAGAGCATTGGACTTTACTCCGCTGTCAACAGAGTTCTGTCCAGTTAGATCAGTTGTTAAAACAAGATCCCCGTGAAAAACATATCCCCCCTCTTTATAGATCTTTCTACAAATAAGTGTTGATCCACATCGGTGATTAAACCTATTTCCTCGCTACTGATTTTCAGAATTAAATGCATTACTAGGTGTGGTGTTGAAAAATAATATCCAATGTCTTGGCCGAACTCCGAATAGATTTGGTATGTGTTCTTGCAGACAATATATAAGAGAGTTAACACATCGCTTCCCAAGTACATTCTATAATAATCCAATCCATTTTTATAGCCCCCCTTAGCCCATACCCTGTTGGCAAGTTCATAGTCTTCGACAGTACATTCATTATCAGTAAGTGATTTATAGAATGCTTCAATTAAGGGAGCTTCTCCTCACTTAACCATGCGCCAGAGTTATCATAATTATATGCATATATGCCTTTACAAGTTAGTAAGTCATATATTTCATTGTTGGGAAAGCGCTATTTAAGCAGAGGGAAACTATCAAAATTATCACCTTTCTGCACTTGAATTAGTTGGCTGAGAGCTTTGGGGGAGAAACTATATGAATATAAAAAAACGGATTTTATTTCAACAAGTATGCCCATTATCCACTGTTTGCCACTTGAATTCTAAAAGTAACAACTTCTCAGCAGATTTGGGTATAATATTATAGGTAAAAGAGTTATCTACCCACGGGCTATTTGCATATTCCTCCCTGTGCATACGTGCCAATTCCTGTAAAATAAATTTCAAATCGTAATTTGAATTGTGGATGAAAATTCGTATAAAGAACTGCTGGCTCATATTCACATTGCACGATTGATGTGCTACGTCACGAAAACTACCACCTCCTGATGATATTTCCTGCCATAAATGGTCGTGGTCCCTGACTTTCCCCTTCCCGCTTAGTCTTTTTTCCCCTAGTCCCTTTCCCCTTTGTCCCCTCTTCAAATTCACCCTTACATATCAAACATATTCTTGTATTTTTAATTGTCAGGCGATCCTCTGCTGATAGAATCATTGGATAATGTGTACGTCTCAAGCGAGATATTACACTATTTGCTATGACCATTAATTTAGTCAATGCTTTGACCATACAATCTTCCTCGTTCAATGTCTCAACTATTTCTAACAGTCGCATAGTGTTACTGCTGTCTCTTTGCATATGGGCATAGGAAACCGAAATAGCCTGATGTTCTTTGATACGATAAAGATATTGGGGATCGTTCACATCTGTGAGTTTAGCCTCAGGGTCCAAACTTATTTCATCACTTTGCATAAGTGGATTCTGGAAATTTCTAAATCGTAAAATTGATCGGTCACCAGCAACTGTCTCCACAGATTGATAGCCATGTCGTTTGCAATGTTTCATGTAATTCTCTAGATTAATATCACTACGAAATTGGGACAAACACATTGGGCAATAGTAACGTACCTCTAGTTTCTTACCCCCTCCCAGAACTCTACTAATATCCGTTATTGGATTGAAATGACCAATTGAATCAGGGTCACTGGGTGGTGTGTTCAACAGCCATACCCAATTTTTCATAAATTCAATTGATGGGGCCCTTACTGGAAATACTACTCTCTTTTTATTAGAACGCATCCCCTCTTCAAATTCCGTTTCGTATTGTAGCACTGTAACATCAATCTTTAAATGCCTGTTTGCCCGTTCAAAAATATCTATTCCTTTGAGTGTTAAAAGAAATTTGTCTGTTAGACAAGTGAAATATACTTAGGGCCCACTGGTCCAAATTTCTCTTAGTAGCTTTACCTTGTACAGGTCAAAAAGCCGATATAAGAAATGCGTACATGAAACACTTTTGGCCTGTTTCGAAACAGATTCATTGGACAACCTTGCATCCTTTAAAATCAGGATTATATTTTAAGACTATAGCCCCTAGCCTTGCCCCTCCACCCCCTCTTAAAAGAAAATCCTTTTTAAATTTACATATACTTACACTTAAATTTTCAACAAATAAAATCACTGAACCACTACCCTTCTCATTACAATTGTCCAAATGAGTGACAACATTGTCTATCCATTGCATGAACAAATTCTCGTAATTCCCAAATTGAGGGTGCAGCACCATCAATTCAGTGTGCAAATAATGATCGTAGACTTCACCATGATTTTCATTTAAATAGAATTGTTTTAAAAAAAATTGAGGCCTTAATGCTGTCTCGCCCTCCCGCATTTGAATTTGGTGTTCAAAAAGTGCTCGAATCTTCTCCACATATGTATGGATAATATTTATAGGGTCGTTTATAATATTTCCAGCCATCAGTGTATTAAACGGATCACCGAAAGTCATAGTAAAAATGTGGGAACCTTAGTAAGGTGGAAACCTTAGTAGGTATTTTGCATATTTAAAGAATATCGACCATAATTTGTGCTTCTTAGTTTGCCGGAAAGTTCGACAGAAGGGGCTAAGGTACAAAAAGTGAGGGAGGACCAGTGCGTTATAGAGCCGTGCCAGGATCATTCGGTTAAAGCTGAATTTCTTTGCTACCATTGTGCTATATTCAAAGCTCGTTCGTTTCTCAAGATGCTAGTGCTCTTCTGTGCTTTAGTATCTGGCCAAGAGGTAACCCTAAATATGTAATATGGTCAGCTGGTGCTATGTAAGTGTTTCCAAGCGTGATGGATTCGGGATTCAGTGCTTCAGGCCAGTTGAAAAATAGCACTTTTGACTTCAAAGCGTTGAATTCAAGACCAGTAGCTGCATACTCTATTTTAAAAATTTTAAGATTTTCTTCAATTCTTCCAGTCTCTTTCAATCACTCTCAATCTCTTACAATGTCTCTCGATCTCTTTCAATCTTTCTCAATCTCTCTGAATCTCGCTCAATATTTCTCAATTTATTTCAATATCACTCCATCTCTTTTAATGCCTCTCAATTTCGCCGAATCTCTCTCAATATCGCTCAATATCCCTCAATTTCTCTCAGTCTTACTCTTTTTGTCTCAATCTCTCACTCTCTCTCAATCTCACTCAATCTCTCTTAATCTCATTCATTCTCTCTCAATCTCTCTCAATATAGCTCAATATCGCTCAATCTCTCTCAATCTTTCAATCTCGTTCAATCTTTCTCAATCTGTTCCAAACTCTCTCAGTATCACTAAATCTCTCTTAATCTCAATCAATCTCTCTCAATCTCTTTCAATTTCTCTCAACCTGACTCAATCTCTCTCAATCTCTCCCAATCTCGTTCAACTTCGCTCAATCTCGCAAAATCTCCCTCAATCTCTCTCATTCTCGCTCTATCTCTCTCAATCTCTCTCAATCTTTCCCAAATTCTCTCAATATTAATCAATCTCTCTCAATCCCTCTCAATATCTTTCATTCTATTTGAATCTCTATCTGAGATTGAGAGAGATTGAGCAAGATTGAGAGAGATTGAGTGGGAAAGAGAGACATTGAGGGAGATTGATAGAGATTGACAGAGACTGAAAGATTTGGAGAGAGATTGAGCGAGATTGAGAGATATTGGGAGAAATTAAGTGATATTGAGAGAGATTGAATGAGACTGAGTGGCATTGAGAAAGACGGAGCGAGATTGACAGATATTGAGAGAGAATGAGAGTGGTTGAAAGAGATTGATGATATTGACAGATATTAAGCAAGATTGAGCGAGATAGAGAGGGTTTGAGAGACATTGAAAGAGATTGAGAGACAATGGGAGAGAATGGGAGAGACTGAGAGAGATTTAGCAAGATGTAGTGAGATTGAGCATGATTGAGAGAGACTGAAAGAGATTGAGCGAGAATGAGAGAGATAGAGAGAGAAATTAAAAGAGATGGAGTGAGTTTGATACAGATTGAGAGATATTGAAAGTGATGTAGAGAGAGAGAGATTGAGTGAGATTGAGAGACATTGAGTGAGACTGAAAGAGATAGAGAGAGATTATTTGAGATTGAGAGACTAGACAATAAGAAAAACTAGACACAAAGAAAGACTAGAGACAATGAATTACTAAACACAAAGAAAGTCTAGACACAAAGCAAAACTAGACACAAAGAAAGACTAGACACACAGAAAGACCATACAAAAAGAAAGGCTAGATACAGAGAAAGACAAGACACAAAAAATTATTAGAAAGAAAGTCTTTCTCGTCACAAAGAAAGCCATGACACAAAGAAACAGTAGACGCAAAAAAAGACATGGTCACAGAAAAAAGTTTAGACACAAAGAAGAACTAGACATAAACAAAGATTAGACACAAAGAAAGACTAACACAAAAAGAGACTAGAAAAAAATACAGACTTGAAGCAAAGAGAGACAAGACAGAAAGAAAGAGTAGACACAAAGGGGGTTTATAGACAAAGAAAGACTAAATACAAAGAAAGACTTGACACAAAGAAAGACTATACACAAAGAAAAGCTAGACACATAAAAAGACAAGACGCAAAGAAACACTAGACACAAAGAAATATTACACACAAAGAAAGACTGGACATAAAGAACGACTAGACACAAAGAAAGTATTGACACAAAGAGGGACTAGAAACAAAGAGAGACTAGACAGAAAGAAAGACTAGACACAAACAGTATCTAGACACAAGACAGACTCGACACAAAGAAAGACAAGACGCTAAGTATGAATAAACACAAAGAAAGACGAAACACAAAGAAAGACTAGAAACAATGAAAAACTAGAAACAAATGAAGAATAGACACAGAGAAAGACTAAACAGAATAAGAAAGATTGAGATTGAGAGAAATTGAATGAGATTTAGAGACACTGAAAGAGACTGAGAGAGAGAGTGAGAAAGATTGGGCGAGATTGAGAGAGATTAAGATTAAATGAGTGAGATTCAGAGAAATTGAGAGATATTAAGTGATAATGTGAGAGATTGAGCGAGATTGAGAGGCATTGAGAGAGATGGAGTGAGATTGCCAGAGATTGAGAGATTTTGAGAGAGATTGAGAGAGACTGAAAGAGAATGGGAGAGACTGAAAGAGATTGAGCTAGATTGAGCGAGATTGAGCAAGATTGAGAGAGATTGAAAGAGCCTAAGTGAGATTGAGAGAGACTCAGCGAGATTGAGCCAGATTGAGAGATATTGAGAGAAATAGAGTAAGACTGTGAAAGATTGAGAGAGATTGACAGAGATTGAGAGAAATTGAGTGAGTTTGAGAGAGATTTAAAGAGAGTGAAAGGGATTGAGAGAAGTTGGAAGAGATTGAGAGAGATTGAGCGAAATTAAAAGAGATTGAGAGACTAGACAAAAAGAAAGACTAGGCACAAAAAAAGACTAGACGCAAAGAAAGACTAGGAAAAACGAAAGACTTGACACACAAAAAAGACTAGACACAAGCAAAGACTATACACAAAAAAGACTAGACACAAATAAAGACTAAACTTAAAGTAAGACTAGACACAAAGAAAGAAACTAGACACAAAGAAAGACTAGTCTTTCCTTGCGTCTAGTCTTTCTTTGTGTCTAGTCTTTTTTTGTGTCTAGTCTTTATTTGTGCCTAGTTTTCCAGTGTGTTTAGTCTTTCTTTATGTCTTGTCTGTTTGTGTCTAGTCTTTCTTTGTGTCTAGTCTTTTTTGTGTCTAGACCGTTTTTGTGTCTAGTCTTTCCTTCTGTCTAGTCTCTCTTTGTTTCTAGTCTCTCTTTTTTCCGTGTCTATTTTTACGTCTAGTCTTTTTTTGTGTCTAGTTTTCTTTATGTCTTGTTCTTCTTTGTGTCTAGTCTTTCTTTGTGACAAGTCTTTCTTTGTGTCTGGTCTTTCTTTGTGTCATGTCTGTCTTTTTGACGAGAAAGACTAGACACAAAGAAGGACTTGACACAAAGACAAATTAGAGTTAAAGAAAGACTAAAAACAAAGAATGAGACACATTGTAAGACTAGACAAAATGAAAGAATAGACACAATGAAAGACTAGACACAAAGAAAGACTAGACACAAAGAGGGCCTAGAGACAAAAAAAAGACTAGACACAAAGAAAAAACTAGACACAAAGCATGAAAAACTATAGACCAAGAAATACTAAGCAAATAGAAAGGCGAGGCACCAAGAAAGACTAGACAAAAACAAAGACAAGACACAAAGAAAGACTAGACATAATGCAAAACTATACACAAAGAAAGACTAGACACGAAGAAAGACTATACACAGAGAAGGACTAGACACAAAGAAAGTCTAGACACAAAGAAAGACTATACACAAAGAAGTACTATACACAAAGAAAGACTAGACACGAAAAAACTAAACTTAAAGAAAGACCAGACACAAAAAGGACTAGACAACTAGACACAATGAAAGACTAGACGAATTGAAAGACTAGACACATAGAAGTCTAGACACAAAGAAAGACTATACACAAAGAAACACAATACACAAAGAAAGACTAGACACGAAGAAAGTCTATACAAAAAGAAAGACTAGAAACAAAAAAGACTAAACTTAAAGAAAGACCAGACACAAAAAGTACTAGACACAATGAAAGACTAGACACAATGAAAGACTAGACATATTGAAAGACTTGACACATAGAAAAACTAAAGAAAATGAAGATTTGACGCAAAGAAAGACTAGGCAGAAAGAAAGACTAGACGCAAAGAGAGACTAGGCACAAAAAAACTAGACACAAAGAAAGACTAGACACAATGAAAGACCATACACAAAGAAAGACTAGACACGAAGAAAGTCTATACAAAAAGAAAGAGTAGACACAAAAAAGACTAAACTTAAAGAAAGACCAGACACAAAAAGTGCTAGACACAATGAAAGACTAGACACAATGAAAGACTAGACATATTAAAAGACTTGGCACATAGAAAAACTAGAGAAAAAGAAGATTTGACACAAAGAAAGACTTGGCAGAAAGAAAGACTAGACACAAAGAAAGACTAGACGCAAAGAGAGACTAGGCACAAAGAAAGACTAGGCACAAAGAAAGACTAGAAACAAAGGAAGACTAGACACAATGAATGACTACACACAAAAAAAAAGACTAGACACAAAAAATACTAGACTCAATGAAAGACTAGACAAAAAAGACTAGACACAAAGAAAGACTAGTCAAAAGGAAAGACTAGACACAATAAAAAATTAGACACAAAGAAAGACTTGACAAAAAGAAAGACTAGACACAAGGACAGACTAGACACAAAGAAAAACAAAACACAGAGAGAGGCTTGACGCAAAGAGAGACTAGAAAAAAAGAGAGACTAGACAGAAAGAAAGAATAGACACAACGAGTGTCTAGACACAAGAAAGACTAGACACAAAGAAGGACTAAACAGAAGAAGAAAGATCTAGAGAAATTGAATGAGATTTAGAGAGACCGAAAGAGATTGAGGGAGAGTGAGAGATTGAGCGAGATTAAGAGAGACTGAGATCGAATGAGCGATATTGAGAGAAATTAACAGACATTAAGTGATATTGAGAGATTGAGCAAGATTGAGAGGCATTGAGAGAGACGGAGCAAGATTGACAGAGCTTGAGAGAGTTTGAGAGAGATTGAAAGAGATTGAGGGAGATTGAGAGACATTGAAAGGGATTTAGTGATATTCAGAGAGATTGAGTTAGATTGAGCAAGATTAAGAGAGAGGTTGAGAGATTGAAAGAGTTTTAGAGAGATTGAAAGGGACTGAGAGAGACTGAGAGAGATTAAGCAAGATGGAGTGAGATTTAGCAAGATTGAGAGAGATTGAGAGAGACTAGGTGAGATTGAGCGAGATTGAGCGAGATTGAGAGAGATTGAGAGAGATAGAGAGATATTGAGCGAGATTGAGAGAGATTGAGAGAGACTGAGCGAAATTGATTGAGATTGAGAGGTATTGAGAAAGATTGATTGAAATAGAGTAAGACTGAGAGAAATTGAGAAAGATTAACAGAGATTGAGAGAGATTGAGTGAGTTTGAGAGAGATTGAGAGAGACTGAAAGAGATTGAAAGAGATTGGAAGAGATTGACAGAGACTGAGCAAAATTAAGAGAGATTGAGAACTAGACAAAAAGAAAGACTAGACACAAAGAAATATTAGACACAAAGAAAGACTAGACACAATGAAAACCTAGACACAAAGAAAGACTAGACACAAAGAAAGACTAGAAACAAAGAAAGACTAGACACAAAGAAAGACTATACACAAAGAAAGACTAGGCACAACTGTCACAAAGAAAGACTAGACACAAAGAAGAACTGGACGTAAAGAAAGACTTAAATTCATTTTATTTTTTAAAATCTAATTTTGTGATGTAAAATTCGAGCATTTCTCTTAACTATCTTAATTCTATCGACCATATTTCTCTTAAGGTTCATTGAAGCGAAAGAGAAACAAAATTAATTTTTGAATTCCTAGGCATTTTTCTAGTTGGAATTCAAAAAATCAAATTATTGCTCAGACAACATAAATATTTTTGTAATTTACGTAATAGCTTTACCTATTCTGAATTAAAAAGTGAAACAAAAAAAATCACTTTGTATTTATTTTCTATGGAAATATCCCAACGTTAAAGAGATGCTAACTATAGGACTTAAGCCAAAAACGTTTGGTTACCGGAGACAAATATATTTTTGAACTGAGATATAATCCGGGTTGCAGCGGTAGCTAGCAACCTAGTAAGAGACGATCACGTCCAATGTTAAGAAAAATGAAAACCCTTAGCTCCTAAAAAAGGAGTCAGATCAAAACAAAAAGTGCACCATTAGAACCACCTTGTCCGAAACCCCTATGTAAGAAACTTTCTGTCATTTGGCTTGAACAGCAAGGGACACATATTGGCTTGAAAATCAAGAAAATTGGCTTTAACCACGTTATTCTCCACAAAGGGCATATTTTTTTCTTTCTCTTTTTTTTCTTTTCCACAGATAGCTTGGCACTGGAACATCATAGAGAGTTGTTCAATGGCTCATTTTAAAGGAATGTAATTGGGTTAAAAATCTTTTGTAACTAAAATAAATTATTTCTGAGAGAGAATAAATTTTTCTACTAAAAACTGCATTTTTGATGTCTTTTCACACTGCAGTCTTTTCAAAGATATTCGATTTTTGTACATAAATCATAATCGTATGTACCAGCGGTAAGATTTTAACCCACACCTCCGAAGAGACTGGTGGCTAACACCAGTGCCTTGGACCACTCGGCCAGGCTGTCTCTCATAAATATATATGTGAATCCGGGTTACAGCAGTAGCTAGCAACCTAGTAAGAGACGATCAGTCCAATGCTAAGAAATATAAAAACCCAGAGCTCCTAAACATAGTGTCAGATCAAAACAAAAGTACATCATTAGAACCACCTTGTCTGAAAACCTACTAAATAAATAATGAATGTCGTCATAGTTTTATTAGAGCTATGACTTCAACAGAAAAACACGACATGAAGTTATTGTTTCTGAAGACGTCATGAAATAATATCTTAACGCCATGAAATAAAATCATTACGCCATAACGTCATAATTACTATTTAAGAACGACAAAAATGTAAATAGTCTCATTCAAGAATTACATGATGGTTAAATCACAGCAAGCTACACGCAAGTTAAAAAACAGTACTACACAAACAACAGAGATAGTGTCTTGAAAAGAGAAAAGCAAAGGTATTCAATCGAAAAGGCGTATCGAGAATTAAAAATTGAGAGAGCAAAACAAAACAGCAAGATGTGTTATCACAATGATGAAAATTAGAGAAATGCGAAAATTGAGACAGCCAAACAAAAGAGCAAGGAACGGTATGGTAATGATGAAGATTACAGAGAAGCAATAATTGAGCAGGCTAGACAAAATTTCAAGGATCTGGGTTGCAGCGGTAGCTAGTAACCTAGTAAGAGACGATCACGTCCAATGTTAAGAAATATAAAAACCCATAGTTCCTAAAAAAAAGAGTCAGATCAAAGCAAACAGTACACCATTATAACCGCCTTGTCCAAAACCCCTGTATAGGAAACTTTCTGTCCCTTGGCTTGAACAGCAAGGGAAATATATTGGCTTGAAAATCCAAAAAAAGTGGCAGCTACTACAACATTCTGCCTAAACGGGATATTTTTTTTTCGTTTTTTCTTGTTTTCCGCAGATAGCTTGGCACTGGAACATCGTAGAGAGTTGTTCAATGGCTCATTTTAAAGGAAATTAATTGGCTTAAAATTTTTTGTAACTAAAATAAATTATTTCTAAGAAAGAATAAATTTTTCAATTAAAAACTACATTTTTGAAGTCTTTTCATACTGCAGTCTTTTCAAAGATATTTGATTTTTGTTTTATAATAAAGAATGACCACTTGCCTATACTAAATTTTATACGCCACTTAATTATGGCATAGGTTAGTAATTCAACAGATGGCTTGGCACTGGAATTTCTATAAGAATCCATAGTTTGGCCTGCTATTATACACTTCACACTCTTTTGATTTATTTAAAATAGTACATTAAAAGACGATCATTGGAATAACAAACAATTGCATACATTGGAATTCTACATAAAGGACCGATATACTTCATCATAAAGGATATTTGTCAATTAGGTTTTTCTAATATAATTATCCATTATTATGAAAAATGCAGTAATTTTTGGCGGGTTTTAACAAATCCGGGTTGCAGCGGTAGCTAGCAACCTACTAAGAGACGATCACGTCCAATGTTAAGAAATATAAAACAAATAACTACTAAAAAAGTCAGATCAAAACAAAAGTACACCATTTATCCGGGTTGTGGCGGTAGCTAGCAACCTAGTAAGAGACGATCACGTCCAATGTTAAGAAATATAATAACCCATAACTCCTAAAAATAGCGTCAGATCAAAACAAAAAGTACACCATTAGAACCGCCTTGTCCGAAACCCCTATAAAGTAAACTTACCTTCCTTTAGCTTGAATAACAAAGAAAATATATTGGCTTGAAAATCAAGCAAATTGACTTTAACCACGTTATTCTCCACAAACGGGATATTTTTTTCTCTCCGCTTTTTTTCTCCTCGGCTAGCTGGGCACTGGAAAATCATAGAGAGCTGTATAATAGCTCATTTTAAAGGAAATTGCTACATCTAATCACTTTTGTAATTAAAAATAAAATACTTTTTAAAGTAGAATCAATTTTGTCAAAAAAATTGTATTTTTGATGTATTTTCATACTGCAGTCTTTTCAAAGATATTTGAATTTTGAAGCAATCAAACAGTTCATGGTATCCGGGTTGCAGCGGTAGCTAGCAACCTAGTAAGAGACGATCACGTCCAATGTTAAGAAATACAAAAACCCATAGTTCCTAAAAAAGGAGTCAGATCAAAACAAAAAGTACACCATTAGAACCGCCTTGTCCAAAACCCCTGCATAAGAAGCTTTCTGTCACTTGGCTTGAACAACAAGGGAAATATATTGGCTTGAAAATCAAGAAAATTGACTTTAACCACGTTATTCTCCTCAAACGGCATATTTTTTTTTCTTTCCCTTTTTTTCTTTCTTGTTTTCCAGAGATAGCTTTGCACTGGAACATCGTAGAAAGTTGTTCAATGGCTCATTTTAAAGGAAATTAATTGGGTTAAAAATCTTTTGTAACTAAAATAAATTATTTCTAAGAGAGAATAAATTTTTCAATTAAAAACTGCATTTTTGTTGTCTTTTCATACTACAGTCAAAGATATTTGATTTTTGTACATAAATCATAATCGTATTCCAGCGGTAAGATTTGAACCCAAACCTCCGAAGAGACTGGTGGCTAACACCAGCGCCTTGGACCACTCGGCCAATCTGCCTCTCATAACTAAATATATGTGAATTTGTTTACAATAAAGAACGACCTATTGCCTATACTAAATTTTATATGCCATCCGGGTTGCAGTGGTAGCCAGCAACCTAGTAATTACAGTAAAGAACGACATGACCCTGCTAATTTCTAATAAAAGTATGGAGTCTTCAACATGAATTGTATGCATCCTGCATAGTATGAAAGATTGTTGCTTGTAATTTGCTACGTTCCATTAATATAGACACTTATTTGTTTAAACAGATTGTTTACTAAACAATTTTTTTAGGATAACTCCTTGGCCGTACTTGGGTTTTCATTGTTAGATTTTTTTACAATGACATACAAATCTATAAATGTAGAAGTCAAATCTATGAAATAGTCTTTACTGGAATAAATTTGAAAATGAAAGTTTTCAGAGAGCGGTGGTTGCGGTTAAAATTGTTCATAGCAACCATTTTTTATACACACATTAATATTTTTGCATTGAAAAGATTCAATGATGAGGTGACTGAGGGATGAGATTCTTTGTTTGGTAAATATGCCATTTCTAAGGAAAGAAATCCTTTTTTTATCTAATAATTTTTAATCTTGGTTTCTTTTCCTTCTTTGACAAGAGCGATTATTTCGCTTCTGACCTGAATAGAGACTGATAAGTGATGAGGTGTTTTTCACCCTTCTTAAACCTTTCCTCTTTTTCGAGATTTCAGTCGCTCGCCGAGGGATCGTGCGCTAGACCTGAGATTTTGCGAAACACTTTCTTTAAAACCCTTCCCAGAGCCCCAATCATGTAGTGTAGAGGCCACAAAATCCTTGGCAACCGGAACAATATATTTTAGCCAGGAATAGTGCAGAGCGAAACAACTTAGCAAACCAATTGCCCAGGTCGTGACCCGACATTGAGGAACGACCCCTGTAATAGTCCATTCCATGACCCAATTGCCCAGGTCTAAGAGTAGCAACATAGCAATTAATATCAGGACAAACAAAAGTACTTTTTCTATTCATCATATCACTCAATATGTCGAAAATGACATATAATCACAGCCAAACCTTTTATTATTGCTAAATGATCGTCTAATTCACTTCTTAATGTTAACTGACAGAGCTCAAAATACGAAGTGTTTAAAAAACATATTGAAAATGCTTTGTATTGTAGTGGTGAATGTGTTCGTGAGTGGTTTTTCGTTCAAGAACACGCAGGAGGGGCACATTGGGATTGCCAAATTTCGATGTCTCAACAAAGGAGGCATAAAGAATTACACATTTCTTCCGAAGAGAAGCTGGGCAAAAAGTCTCCAAAAACTTACACGTTCCATCTTACTGATGGTTCCAGCTCTTTTACCCTCGAGTATATTTCGTTTAAAACCAAGAACAATTCTTAGATTATCATTGATATGAATCATCTCATTTTCGATGAGAGAGCTGATGTAAACCCTACCATTTTACATTAAATAGTTAATGTGGAGTGCATCATTCTTAAAAGCAAAGATTTTTTTATTGATTGTACTACAAAAGTCATTGTACTACTATCATATTCTTTGTATTTTAGAGTGAGATGTGGGTACATATCAGAGTTAAGTGATTTTGTCAATTCTTCTTCCTCATCTTACACTGACCAATCGTTTACTCTAATTTTTATTTCATACGTACGATGTTTTCTCAGGATATCATATATATTTTTAATAATTCAATCAACAAGAGCAACTTCATGCTTACCCTCAAATTTGATGGCAGGGAAGAGTTTTGTTCAAAAAACGCTTTTTTATTCAAATCATCATAGGGGGGGGGGGTCAGAGACATTGGATATGAATGTCAGATAGAAATCATTAGGCATTGTAAACGTCTTCAGTTGCAATCCAAGAATCAAAATCAGAGTCGTATCCTAGCCAACTAACAAGCAACTGTCTCTTCAATACTTTTTCAGTTCGATGTATTCCATTGTTTTTCACTTTTTGTAATTCATACTCGTAAAAACCATCAAGAATCTCTTCATCTTTCCAATCATGACGACGATACGTTACAGGTTTAGTGTCAAAGACCTTTGACCCATTAAAAAGTTCTGTAGACCACAAGTAGTTCTCCTTTTCAAAATATTACTGGTTTGATTGATTCCAACTGCATTCCCAACATTAAATTTCTTCTTTTTCAGTAGCCTTTTATTGGAATATTGTTTAAGAAAAATGACAAGTGTATTTTCACCGTGATGAACTTCAAGAGGACTAAGATTGGAAAAGGGATCGATGAGGGCGTTTATTATAAATCAACATGATTTTATCTAAATCTTTAATAAAAGCAGCGGTATTTTTCAATTTACAATTTCTCGAGATTAAAAGTCGATTAGTTCTTATCAATCATTCAGCCAATCCCTTCTTTTTTGGACTATGATTATGATAGAGTATCGTATTATGTCAATAAAACCTTTTTTACATGTGGATTAACAAATTCACTTCCCGGATCTGTTTGAATTTTCCTATAACAATCTTGTTCAAGTATTTATTCAAGGGCTTTAGCAACTTCATCACCTCAATTTGAGCGCAATAGAACGGCATATGCATAGTGACTAAACACGCATTGCAAGTAAAATATACTTGTACGGACTATTGTGATGTCTTTGAACCTCTTCTAGAGTCAAACGATCTGCTTGTAATATATGCAATGGGAAAAAGGCTTTAGATTTTCCATAATGACTACCACGAGCTCTATGATTTCGATGAAGAGTGTAGCTGGTTCACTCTATAAATACTCTGTAACTAGCTTCTTTTTAAGTCCAGTGACTCGAGCAAGTGTGCTGGGGGAACTTAAACATCCTGCTTCACCTATTTATTCGTAAACCCGTTGGATAACGTGAGCCATTTTGAACTTAATCGTGTTGTGAAGCGTCAGCTACTCTTTTGCGTACTAATATGTGATGCGCTGATCTCCAGACGCCTTCGTTTGATACCTTTTAAATGATCATCACCAATTGGCGTGCTAATATTTTCCGACAATGATTTAAAAGCATCTTCTGATATTTGATCATATTCCTTTAATCCATTAAAAATATGTTTATTCCCAATAAGAATTTTTGGGTTTAATGACTTTCAAAATTTATACAAATTCATACCAAATGATTCAATTTTCTTACGATTTGCAATCAAATCTGATACCAATTAGATACCAATAATCAGTTAGATTGTAGGTCTTGTCATTGATTATTTAGGTCAAGAGTCTTTTACATTGCTCACGATACGATTGAGGCATTAGGTCTACAACACTTGATAAAGCTTTATATAAATCATTTTTTTCTTTTGGTGGTTTCAAAGTTTCAGAGCTTTGAGGTTAAGTGTGATACATGACATTTATTTTGAGTGGTCATTCACGGTAGGGTTTATAACTATCGTCACGTCGAAGGCCATTTTGAAGCAAAATTAGTTTTTCATCGTCGTCAATTTTGTTATTGTTAATAAATTTACCAAGATTATCTTCAAAAGTGCTTTTTTGGTGAAAGGGAGAGTTCTATTAGAGTCAATTTGTAAGGTTTAGCCTTTTTCTAGAAAAAACTGTTTACAAGCCCCGCGATTATTGGCAGTAAGAGTTAAAAAATCTACCGCCCGCTTGAACAAGTCGTCTTCTTTTAAAATCCTTTCCCTTGTTTTTACAAGCTAGAAGACGTTAAAGTGAATGATGTAACTTTGTCCGTTGCTTAACTACTTTTGGCAGTTGAACTTTGCCTTCAATCAAATTTAAACAAAGCTCAGATAGGAGAATAATTAATTCAGTGTCAATGCCATGTTTGGGCTTAGTCTTCCTAATACGCAGTTTTGAATTGTCTAGTACGTAAAATAAATGTCTATTTTCATGTAGTTTCTTCAGTTTCGTGATGGCAGCAATTGATCGTTTTTACTATTCACTGGTAACTGTCAAAAATATTAGTGACTGCACGTAAATCCTCGGGTGTAATTTGATTTTGATAGAATAGAATTTAACCATAGAGTTTATTTGTAGCCTGGTTTATGCTGAGAGTAGAAATTTTGGTTCACCGGAATATATTTGTTTGTTTAAAGTTAAGTTATTATAATAAAGAACGAACTCTAGCCTATATTAACTGAAATGTTTAGTATAAAGAGCAACTTTAGAGATTGGTGAATTATATTATCATAGGCAGTGCAATAGTGTTACCTAAGTAAAGAGCAATGTGGGCACATTGTATGATTTATCCGGGTTGCAGCGGTAGCTAGCAATCCGGGTTGCAGCAGTAACTAGCAACCTAATAAGAGATCACGTCCAATGTTTATAATAAAGAACGACCTCTTGCCTATACTAAATTTTATACGCCACTTAATTATAGTATAGGTTAGTAATTCCACAGATAGCTTGGCACTGGAACATCGTGGAGAGTTGTTTAATGGCTCATTTTAAAGAAAATTAATGGGGTTAAAACCTTTTGTAATTATAAAACAAGTTATTTCTTAAAATAGAATCATTTTTCTTACGAAATTATATTAAAAGAAAATGATTACAATAACAAACCATTGCTACTTCATTGTTTGAGGTTCGTCTCTTACTATTTCAAAGGAGTTTTACATAAAGGATCGACACGGATCATCATAAAATGTGTCAGTCAAGACGATATCATCTAGCAGTTATTAATAGAAGTTTTGTTTAGACTTTAAAAAGACAAATGTATAAAAATTGCCTTCGGCAGGAATTGAACCTGTGACCTTTGGAGCAGAATTCCAGCACACTATCCACTTAGTTGGCAACTTGATTGTTTGAGGTTCGTCCCTTACTATTTCAAAGAAGAAAATGTCGTAGGTTTTTTCCTGTTTGTTATTAAACAGTTCGTGGTATTGAACTGTATAGTAAGAGCGACTCGTCTCAATAGTAATCGAAACTCTAAAAAACTGAATTTTAATATCAATAGATACATCAAAAAAGTAGGATTTTTATGCTAATTTTAAATATACAAGTTTCATCAAGTTTAATTTTACTCATCAAATCCGGGTTGCAGCGGTAGCTAGCAATCCGGGTTGCAGCGGTAGCTAGCAACCTAGTAAGAGACGATCACGTCCAATGTTAAGAAATATAAAAACCCCTAAATCCTAGAAAAATAGTCAGATCAAAACAAAAAGTACACCATTAGAACCGCCTTGTCCGAAACCCCTATAAGGGAAACTTACCACCCTTGGGCTTGAATAACAAAGAAAATATATTGGCTTGAAAATCAAGAAAATTGACTTTAACCACGTTATTCTGCACAAACGGGATATTTTTTTCTTTATTTTGTTTCCAGAGATAGCTTGGCACTGGAACATCGTAGAGAGTTGTTCAATGGCTCATTTTAAAGGAAATCTCTAGATCTAGCGCCTTTTGCACTTAATTTTTTTTATTAATTATTTTTCACAAAAAACTTAATTTTGTATATACAATATTGATCAATGACGTCATAGTCGTTGGATGTAGTACATAAAGGCTCGATCATCGAATTTAAGCTGAAACTAAGTAAAGGACAATTATGCCTCCATATATTCACAGTGATGTATAAGATTTCCCATTACATCTGTAAACTGTTCCACAGTTGCCGGTCCATACCTTGGAAGCTTTTCACTAAACATGCAACATTTCTTTTGGATATTACTATGAAGTTTTTTGAAAGCATCTCTAGCTGACTTTTCAACAAAATCTATTCTTTCAGAGATATTACATTAAAAGACGATCACTGAAATAACAAACCATTCCATACATTGGACTCAGTTGGCTACTTGATTGTTTGAGTTTCGTCTCTTACTATTTAAAAGAAGAAAAAGCCGTAGGCTTTTTCCTGTTTGTATTTATAGTTAAAAAACGAACTCAAGTCCAAAGAAACTGAACACTGTGGTTCATTCAGATTATCTTCATTAGTTTAGCTAGAATGTAAATAAACAAGTTTCTTTTTTAAATTTGAAATTGAAAAGATAGTGCTTTTAATTCAACATATTAAAAGTTCTCCCCGACGGGGAATTACATTAAAAGACGATCCTTGGAGCAACATACCACTGCATACATTTGACTTAGTTAGATACTTGATTGCTTGAGGTTCGTCTCTTACTATTTCAAAGAAGAAAAAGCCGTAGGCGTTTTCCGGTTTGTAATGATAGTTTATAGTAAAGAACGATCTCTTGCCTATACTAAATCTCATAGGCCACTTTACTATAGTAAAGATTATCCGGGTTGCAGCGGTAGCTAGCAACCAAGTAAGAGACGATCAAGTCCAATGTTAAGAAATATAAAAAACCATAACTCCTAAAAAAAGTAGAAATATATTGGCTTGAAAATCAAGAAAAGTGGTAGCTACTACAACATTCTGCCTAAACGGGATATTATTTTTTTTTCTTTTGTTTTCAGAGATTATAATAAAGAACGACCTCTTACCTATACTAAATTTTATACGCCACTTAATTATATATAGTATAGGTTAGTAATTCAACAGATACCATGGCACTGGAACATTGTAGTATAATAAAGATCGAACTCTTCCCTATACTAACTTGCATAGGCAACTTCACTATAGTTAAGATTACAGTATTTATATTATACATCATTATAAATTATAAAAGGTTCAAATGTTTGAAGATTATAGAGTTAAAAATTTTCCAAAACCGGAATCGAACCCGGCCCTGTTAAGTGAAAGTTAACTATCCTAGCCACTAGACCATATGGGACCATAAAGAAGTATGATTTAAGAGCCATATGCATATTATTATTTCACCATACCAATTATAATAAGGCCAAAACAAAATCGTCGACTTGCAGCCTTACTGTTGACACATTAGTTAAATCTTCATCAGACTTAAAAAATGTTTTGCTAGTTTTACATGATTTATAATAAATCCGGGTTGCAGCGGTAGCTAGCAACCTAGTGAGAGACGATCACGTCCAATGTTAAGAAATATAAAAACCCATAGTTCCTAAAAAAGGAGTCAGATCAAATTCAAAAGTACACCATTAGAACCACTTTGTCCGAAACCCCTGTATAGTAAACTTTCTGTCCCTTGGCTTGAACAGCAAGGGAAATATATTGGCTTGAAAATCAAGAAAACTGGCAGCTATTACAACATTCTGCCTAAACGGGATATTTTTTTTTCTTTTTTCTTTTCCACAGATAGCTTGGCACTGGAACATCGTAGAGAGTTGTTCAATGGCTCATTTTAAAGGAAATTAATTGGGTTAAAAATCTATAGTAACTAAAATAAATTATTTCTAAAAGAGAATAAATTTTTCCACCAATTACAGTAAAGAGCGATCTCTCGCCCATATCAGGGTTGCAGCGGTAGCTAGCAACCTAGTAAGAGACAATCACCTCCAATGTTAAGAAATATAAAACCCCCCAACTCCTAAAAAAAGAGTCAGATCAAAACAAAAAGTACACCTATAGAACCGCCTTGTCCGAAACCTCTATAAATGACACTGAAGAAACTACACGAACAACGGCATTTATTTTCCGTTTTCCGGGTTGTAGCGGTAGCTAGCAACCTAGTAAGAGACGATCACGTCCAATGTTAAGAGATATAAAAACCCAGAACTCCTACAAAAAGGAGTCAGATCAAAACAAAAAGTACACCATTAGAACCGCCTTGTCCGAAACCCCTGTATAGGAAATTTTCTGTCCCTTGGCTTGAACAGCAAGGGAAATATATTGGTTTGAAAATCAAGAAAATTGACTTTAACCACGTTAGTCTCCCCAAACGGGATATTTTTTTTTCTTTTTTTGTATCCAGAGATAGCTTGGCACTGGAACATCGTAGAGGGTTGTTCAATAGCTCATTTTAAAGGAAATTAATTGGGTAAAAAATCTATAGTAACTAAAATAAATTATTTCTAAAAGAGAATAAATTTTTCCAATAAAAACTGTATTTTTGATGCAGTGACGTCATAATTACTATATAAGAAACGTCAAAACTGTAAATGGTCTCATTCATGAATACATAATGGCTAGATCAAAGCAAGCTACACGCAAGTTAAAAAATCAGTACTAAAAAATCAAGAAAAGTGGCAGCTACTACAACATTCTGCCTAAACTGGATATTTTTTTCTCTTTTCTTTGTTTCCAGTATAATAAAGATCAAACTCTTCCCTATACTAACTTGCATACGCAACTTTACTATAGTTAAGATTACAGTATTTATATTTTTTTTTACATTAAAAGACGATCACTGAAATAACAAACAATTCCATACATTGGACTTAGTTAGCTACTTGATTGTTTGAGTTTCGTCTCTTACTATTTAAAAGAAGAAAAAGCCGTAGGCTTTTTCCTGTTTGTATTTATAGTTAAAAAACGAACTCAAGTCCAAAGAAACTGAACACTGTGGTTCATTCATATTATCTTCATTATTTTAGCTAGAATGTAAATAAACAAGTTTCTTTTTTAAATTTTAAATTGAAAATATAGTAAAGAACGAACTTCAGTCCATATTACAGTAAAGAACGATCTCTCGCTCATAGTAACTAATTTGTCAATTAGGTCTTTTTATACATAATTATCCATTATTATATAAAACACAGTAATTTTTGGGGGGATTTTATAATAAAGAACGAACTCTTGCCTATATTAACATGTATAGGCAACTTAACTATACTTAATAATTAGACTTATTTAGTCCGGGTTGAAGCAGTAGCTATCAACCTAGTAAGAGACGATCACGTCCAATGTTAAGAAATATAAAAACCCCTAACTCCTAAAAAAAGAGTCAGGTCAAAATTATAGTAAAGAACCAACTATAAACAATAGTAATTGAACTACAATCCGGGTTGCAGCGGTAGCTAGCAACCTAGTAAGAGACGATCACGTCAAATGTTAAGGAATATAAAAAACCATAGTTCCTAAAAAACGAGTCAGATCAAAACAAAAAGTATACCATTAGAACCGCCTTTTCCATAATCCCTTTATAGGAAACTTTCTGTCCCTTGGCTTGAACAGCAAGGGAAATATATTGGCTTGAAAATCAAGAAATCCGGGTTGCAGCGGTAGCTAGCAACCTAGTAAGAGACGATCACCTCCAATGTAAAGAAATATAAAACCCCTAACTCCTAAAAAAGAGTCAGATCAAAACAAAAAGTATACCATTAGAACCACCTTTTCCGAAACCCCTATTAAGGAAACTTACCGCCCTTTGGCTTGAATAACAAAGAAAATATATTGGCTTGAAAATCAAGAAAATTGACTTTTACCACGTTATTCTCCACAAACGGGATATCTTTTTCTTTCCGCTTGATTTTTCTTCTCAGCTAGCTGGGCACTTGAAAATCATAGAGATCTGTATAATATCTCATTTTAAAGGAAATTGCAACATCTAGTCACTTTTGTAATTATAAATAAAATACTTTTTAAAGTAGAATCAATTTTGTCAAAAAAATTGCATTTTTGATGTATTTTCATGCTGCAGTCTTTTCAAAGATATTTCAATTTTGAAGCAATCAAACAGTTCATGGTAATGAACTCTATAGTAATAATAGCTTCTTGTCTCAATAGTAACCGAAACTCCTGGAACCAAAATTTTCTTTTTTGGCTTAATCGCTAAAATTATTATGTAAACTTCAAAAATATCTGTGATGCCTAATCAGTAATCCGGGTTGCAGCGGTAGCTAGCAACCTCCGGGTTGCAGCGGTAGCTAGCAACCTAGTAAGAGACGATCACGTCCAATGTTAAGAAATATAAAAACCCATCGTTCTTAAAAAAAGAGTCAGATCAAAACAAAAAGTACACCATTAGAACTGCCTTGTCCGAAACCCCTGCATAGTAAAATTTCTGTCCCTTGGCTTGAACAGCAAGGGAAATATATTGACTTGAAAATCAAGAAAAGTGGCAGCTACTACAACATTCTGCCTAAACGGGATATTTTTTTCTTTTTTTTTTCTTTTTTTGTATCCAGAGATAGCTTGGCACTGGAACATCGTAGAGGTTTGTTCAATAGCTCATTTTAAAGGAAATTAATTGGGTTAAAAATCTATAGTAACTAAAATAAATTATGTCTAAAAGAGAATAAATTTTTCCACCAAAAACTGCATTTTGATGTCTTTTCACACTGCAGTCTTTCAAACATAATCGTATACCAGCGGTAAGAATTGAACCCACGCCTCTGAAGAGACTGGTGGTTAATACCAGTGCCTTGGAACACTCGGCCAGGCTGTCTCTCGTAAATAAATATATATGTGAATTTGGGTTGCAGCAGAAGCTAGCAACCTAGAAAGAGACGATCAGTCCAATGCTAAGAAATATAAAAACCCAAAACTCCTAAAAATAGAGTCAGATCAAAACAAAAGTACATCATTAGAAATACCTTGTCTGAAACCCTACTAGATAAATAATGAACGTCATCATAGTTTTTTATTAGAGCTATGACATGAATAGAAAAACACGAAATTATATTGTTGTTTCTGAAGACGTCATGAAATAATACCATTGCGCCATGACGTCATACGCCGTGACGTCATAATTAGTATATAAGGAAAGTCAAAACTGAAAATTCTCTCATTCTTGATTAGAATAATGGTTAGATCAAAGCAGGCTATACGCAAGTTGAAAAAAGAGTACTACACAAACAACAGAGATAGTAACTTGAAAAGAAAAAAGCAAAGGTGTTCAACCGACCAGGTGTATCGAGAATTAATAATTGAGAGAGCAAAACAAAGGTATTCAACCGACCAGGCGTATCGAGAAGTAATAATTGAGAGAGCAAAAGAAAACAGCAAGATGTGTTATCACAATGATGAAGTTTATAGACATGCAAAAATTGAGACAGCCAAACAAAAGAGCAAGGAACGGTATGATAATGATTAAGATTACCGAAACAAATACAAGAAAAAAGTTGCTACCAGAATAAAGGGTAGATACTGGGATGACAAAAGCTATAATGAAAAAATTAAATTCTCTGCGAGGTTGTACCGAAGAACGCATAAGGACAAAGGGAAAAATTACATTCAGAAATACAAGAAGATGGCAAAAATGCAGGCTGATCTTCGTAAATTGAGAAACATTTTACGCATGTTTTACCAGAATCACGAAAAGTATTCAAAATTACAGATTAAAATTCTCTTTGAAAGAGCGGATGCTGTTGAAAAGTTGGCTAGAAATGCTTTGGCAAAGCTTCATAGTAATATCCAAAAGAAATGTTGTCAGTTTAACGAAAAGCTTCCAAGGTATGGATTGGCGACTGCGGAACAGTTTATAGATGCAATGGAAAATGTTCGACAACACAGTGAATATACGGAGGCGTACTTCTTTGAAAATTCGTATATTAATTTTGGAAGGAGCAATTGCAGTTTATATAGCAGCAATAAAAATATATATACAAGCATACCTATCAACAGCGAAGGAAAAGCAATGTTTTTCAATTATGACGAAAACGAGCCTGTTAGGGTTATTAGTATATGTGTTTGTAAGACTAATGATTTAGAACAAATTCCTGGAACACCGACTCAAGAAAAAAGCATTTCTAACTGTTTTTTAAACAGTTGTTTTAGTTCTACTGAATATTTGGCAAAAAATTCTCTGTGTAGTAGAACAAACTGTCCTGAAAAGTACGAGACAACTATTGAAAAATGCTCTGAATCTAGATCTGAGAAGGAAATTATGATGGCTGGAGTCACCTATAACAATCTGAGTAAACATTCAAAACCAAAAATTGGGCAGCAGGTTACTTGGCAATGTCACCCTGATATCTGCAAGCTCTATCCGACGGATATTGAATTATGTCAAATTCTTTTTGATATCCTTGAAAATAATATAGCATTAAAATTTTCAACTGACAAAGTGGTTAATTTCTACCTTGGCGGCTTGGATTATTGTGAAATCAAATACAGGGACACAAGAAAGCATGGGCATTCGTTATACTGTAGCCCAAATGAGGGATGTCAGAGCTATTTGCGTTCTCTAAGGGCACTAGCTCCACATTTTCCTGTCTTGAACTGTTTCATTAATAGCGTATATAAGGCAGTATCAAAATGTAAGATTATACAACATATTAATCTACTAAAAGTCGAGGGCTCGTACAAGAAACTAAGTCATTATATAGAAGAAGTATCAAGTAGACTCTGTCGCAATAATAGTCAAGACTTCATCTACGGTGATAGCAATATTAGAGTTTCTGTGGATGGAAATACAATAATAAAATTGTTTGGTAAGAGCCTTGATAAGGTAGCTAACATCAGGGATGTATACCCCACAATGCATTGTGACAGTTGCGAGCAGATAAAGAAAAAATACCAATTGAAGAGTCTAAAATCCCTTTCAAATAAGAAAGGTTTTGATGTAATGATGGCCACGATTTTAGAACACCTACAACAGGACATACCCAAAGATGACAGAGAACAGCTAACTCATTGTACAGGTTGGAAAGAGGATGTCATAGATTCATTCTCTGTCTGTGATTACTGTGCTGGGAAAATGTTGAAAAGTCAGGAGAATGTCCGATCAGTATTAAATAACCTTCATATAGACTGTACACCGGAATGTATAAAGTGTTTAAATAATGTTGAAATGGCAATGATTCGATTTGTATTGCCTGTCTTATGATCGTCAGATTAGGGCAGGTAACTGCATTGAAGAGACCTAGAACAGTACTTCTTGACGCTCTTAAGGGGAGAATAGTATATCTACCTGTTGATGTGCAAGCAAATGCAGATATTCAGCATCAAAAACTTCTTAACATTGATAGTTTTGTAGTCATTGTCAATGGTCAGCATTCTTACAACAAGAATGTTTGGACTGCACTAATAGATCTGAGAAAAGTCCCTGGAGCTCTGCTGTGGATAAGAGAGAACAACCGTCTCTATGAAAAAATACGTGCATACACTCTAGAAGATTTAAATAAAATACTTGAAGCACGTCTTGCTGAAAAAGCGGTTGGTGTTGATACTTTACCTGAAATACCGGAAGCTGCAATCCTTCAGAAACTGACAGAAAGTGCAAAATCTACATTGGTTGAACATTTTTCTGTCCAGCCTCTCAATTCAGCGGTTCCAAAAGACTTCATTGAAGATTTTAAGCAGATGAAAGATCTTGGTACTGACCAATTTCAAATCAAGAAACTAAAAGGTGAGAGCGAAGACTTATTTAAGGAAGAACTTGATCTAAAAGTGTTTCCAAATCTTTTCCCGAAAGGCAAATATGGCTTGCGTGACAAGGCAAGACCATTTCGGATTAGGAATGCAGAATATTTTAAATCAAGGTTTCTTAGCAGACATACTAAGTTTTATCTTGACAAACAGTATCTTTTTCACAGCTTCCAATTGCAAGAATTCTCTTACATGTGTATTAGCGTCGGTCATATGTTGCAGACTGTGAAACCAAATCAAAATGCTCGTCAATTTATAGACAGGCTTCATACCCGTGATGGAGAGATGGACGCGACTTTGTTTTCTGTTCGATCAAAAATCAGAGGATCTCAGAAGTATTTTCAATCTCTTTCCTATAAAGTAAAGTCAATGATTGAGCAATTGGGTCCACCTACTTTGTTTCTGACAGTTTCATGTGCTGAGTGGTACTCTCCTGAATTTATTGACTATTTACGGACTGTCCATAAGAACTTACCTGGTGTGGCAAAAATGACCCCTGCAGAGTTGACGTGTCTAGATCCAGTTGCAGTTTCCATGCACTTTGACAAAAAATGGACACCTATATTTAATGAGCTGATTTGTTCAAAGACAAATCCTTTGTTTGGTAAAATTAAGGATCATTTCTGGCGTATCGAGTATCAGAAACGAGGTGCACCTCATGTACATTGTGTATTGTGGATTGAAGATGCTCCTATTATTGGGAAATCAACAGCGTCTGAAGTGATTCAGTATATCAACAGTATTATAACTTGTGAAATACCAAATAGATTGACTAGTCCAACTCTTCACAAAATGGTCAAAGACCATCAAGTGCACCGCTGTAATACATACTGTCAAAGAAAATATAAGAGAAAAAGAGGAAGATGGGTTACGTATTGTAAGTTTGGCTTTCCTCGTCCTACAAAGGAACGAACAGAATTATATGACATCCTTGACTGCTTGGCTCATGGTACAAACCGTAAAAAAGCCAAGAAAAAGAATATATCATCTGCTTCGAAGAGATGACGAGCGTTATATAAATGACTATTCTCCTGCGTTACTTATTGCTAATCAAGCAAACATTGATGTTCAATATATTGGCCATTTGGGCTCTAAATTACCGTATTACATTACCGATTACATGACACAAGCAGAGAGTGTCGAAATAGAAGCAATGTGGGAGGAAGTAAATAATGCATGCAACAGTCTTGGTCAACGAACTATGTCCTACTTGTTGAAGTCCATAAAAACCCGTCAAGTTGGAGCAGTTGAAGCTGCTGATAGGCTTCTTGGTACTAAATTGTATAGTATTTCTAGGCAATTTAGATATATTGACCTTGCGAAAAAGAGCGAGATGAAGAGGACACTGAAAAGGTATGAGGTGCTTGAACAGCTTGCTAAAAACTATCCACAGAGTAGTGATTTGTACATTGCCCACTGGGTTATTGATGTCTACCCTAAAAGACCGGAACATATGGAAAATATCAGTCTTTTTCAGTTATTGTCTTGGTATGAACGGGAGCGTAATGGTACTGATGATAATATGATGTTAACTGACGGGTCCTTCTACCACAGAAAAAGGCTTTTTAAACCGTATATCATACAGCACAGAAAGGTAAACCCATTTGAAACTGACGAGAAGAAAAATGCTTACTATGGAGATCTTTTAAAATTGTTTAAACCTTGGCGAAATGAAAATGAACTAGTAGTCAGTGGAAATAACAACTACGAAACCTACTGTGTTGAAAGTGTAAACTATCCCGACATGGTAGCTTACCACGAAAAATTTGTTGTTAAGAGGAAAAGCGATATCCGGGTTGCAGCGATAGCTAGCAACCTAGTAAGAGACGATCACGTCCAATGTTAAGAAATATAAAAACCCATAGTTCCTAACAAAGGAGTCAGATCAAAACAAAAAGTACACCATTAGAACCGCCTTGTCCGAAACCCCTGTATAGGAAACTTTCTGTCCCTTGGCTTGAACACCAAGGGAAATATATTGGCTTGAAAATCAAGAAAATAGACTTTTACCACGTTATTCTCCCCAAACGGGATATTTTTTTCTTTTTTTTTCTTTTTCTTTTCCACAGATAGCTTGGCACTGGAACATCGTAGAGGGTTGTTCAATAGCTCATTTTAAAGGAAATTAATTGTGTTAAAATTATATAGTAACTAAAATAAATTATTTCTAAAAGAGAATAAATTTTTTCACCAAAAACTGCATTTTTGATGTCTTTTCACACTGCAGTCTTTCAAACATAATCGTATACCAGCGGTAAGATTTGAACCCACGCCTCCGAAGAGACTGGTGGCTAACACCAGTGTCTTGGACCACTCGGCCAGGTACAATAAGGAACGAACTGTAACCCATAGTAACTGAAGTTTTAGATCAAACAGTTAACGGTCATACTAAAGAGCTGTGTAATGGCTCATTTTAAAGGAAAGTGCTATATATAGGAACCTTTTGTAATTAACAAAAATGATTATTTTTATAAAATAAATTGTTACGATATGGTAAAGAACTAACTCTAGGCCATAGTAACTAATTTAATTTTGAAAAGAAAGAATTACGGCGGAAACTTAAATGGTAGTATAAGTAAGCTACATTTCATAAACACCGATCACCGAGATTTGAACTCAGATCACAGGACTCAAAGTCCTAAGTGCTAACCACTACACTAAGAAGCGCTTAAATAACAAAGAATTTTAACAGTATATGATAACTTAAAGAACGAACTCTAACCATTAATATTGTCAATCAGCTCATGTTAACGAACTTTATAGTAATTTCGAATTACTATTTAACTATTTTATCAAAATTAAAACAAACTGCTTTTATACAAAACAAAATAATCGCTTCCGGGTCAAAACAAGTTACCGGTCCATTGACTTAAAAGGTTCACTAACTGTTCTTGAATTTTTTAATACTGTGTTGAGTAAAGGTGGTACAAGTTTCCAAATAGGGATATGTCCTTTTATTAAACAGTGAAACGAAAATATAAAACAAAGGCTCTAAATATTTTCATGACACAGTCGGTCTTCACCATCAGTAGAGTTACTAACTTATCAAAATTCAAAAAAACTACTTTTATACAAAACAAAATAATCACTTCTGGGTCAAAACAAGTTACCGGTCCATTGACTTAAAAAGTTCACTAGCTGTTCTTGAACTTTTTAATAGTTTGTTGAGTAAAGGTGGTACAGGTTTCTTCAAAATTACAATAAAGAACGACACCTTGCCCATGTTAACTAAAACATAAATAGGGATTATGTAACTTCCATCAGTATCATGGCTGTAGAGATGGCTGAAACCTAGTTACAATAAAAGACGATCATTGGAATAAAATACAATTGCATACATTGGAATTAGCTAGCTACTTGATTGCTTGAGACTCGTCTCTTACTGTTTCAAAGAAGAAAAAGCCGTAGGTTTTTTCCTGTGTGTAATCATTTTATTATCATAGACAGCGCTCTAGCACTGCCTGAGTAAAGAACGATGTGGGCACAATGAGTTTTTTTTTTCTTCAGTCAGGCACTTCATATCGAAGGAGTCGTCGTATCCAGTTTGCAGCGATTTTTTACAGTGAAGAATGAACCTTAGCTCATAGTAACAGAAATACGAATATCTAGGTTGCAGCGGTAACTAGCAACCTATTAATTACATAATACGGGTTGCAGCGGTAGAAATAGGGGTTGCAGTGGGTTGCAGCGGTAGAAACGCCGAATTAAAAGACGATAATTAGAAGCACAAACCATTGCTTATACTGGATTTAGTTTTACAGTAAGGATTACTAATAAAAACGTTCGTAAATAAAATTAAACAACTTTTGAGAAAGTCATTTATCCCAAAAAAAAGTAAAATTAATCTACAAATTTCATTTTAATTATTCATGTACGGTGAGCCAAAATCAAAACCTGTATTAATTTAAAAACGTTCAGATACTAAATAAAAAAAGCAAGTTGTTTTTAACTGAAAGTAAGGAGAGACACTAAAACTTAAAAAGAACAGAAATTATTCCGTATATAAAAGAAGCTGTCCCCTCCTCAACGCCTCGTTCTTTGCACTATAAAGTTTTTCTCTGTATAACAAGTTTTTTCTTTAAAGAAATAAAAAAATTAAGCCAAAAGAGCGAGGCGGTGGGGAGGGGACCGCCCCTTTCATATATAGAATAATTTCTGTTCGTTTTAAATTTTAATGTCGCTCCTTACTTTCAGTTAAAAATTTAAAATAAAGAACAAACTCTAGCATATACTAAAGGTATTAAATAAAGGTAATATTTAAATAAGTCCATTAGAAGAACTCACGACTGCATATATTGGACCTTTTTAGCTACCTTTGAGTAAGGAACGAAGTCTATCTCATAGTAACTAGAAAAAGAGGTCTATTGTGTATATGACGTCATTATAATGATGAACTATTTCTTGCTTATACTAACTTGCATAGGAAACTTAACTATAGTTAAGACTAAAGTATTTATATTACGATAAAGCAAAAATTTTCATCAAGTTTAGTCTTACCCATCAAAAGTTACAATCCTGAGAAAATTTGCCTTATTTTCGAAAAAAGAAAAAACTACCCCTAAAAGTCATTGAATCAATGCATTATATAAAGGATCCTTATAGTCAGTTATAAATGGAGGTTACGCAAGCTTCAGTGGTATTATGGCTATGGAGATAGGTAAAACCTAGAAAAGAACATTTATTTAACTTTTGTAGCTGGCTAATTCTCTGAGGAGCACAAAGAATCAATAAGGTTCATTATAAATGGGGACTAAGTAAGTTTCACTTCATGCAAGTTTCATAAAATATAGCTGAAATAAACCATAAACATAATACATTTAAGGGGCCTTTCTCATTCCAAGACTTCTTTATTACAGATCAAAATAGAAAATCCAGAAAGCTATTTCACAACCAAAATAAATTTAGATTAGGGCTCCCCAGCTGTGCCTCTGCAAATATCTCTAGTGTGACTTGAAGATTCCCAAATGGGCTTTGCAATTTGGGCAAGAATGAACAACATTCATGCAAGATGGAATACAACATGGAATTAAACAGCAGCCAAACACACATCCAATGAGAGCAAGAATGCCTCCGCTTATCCAGGCAAGGACACTTGGTTCTTCTCTAATAGACGTATCAATTTCAGCATTACAATGTGGACATACCATATGAGTAGGATCTCGTCCAGGTGGCACTAATGCCACCGGAGAAGCATAGCTTATAGGAGTAGAAAGCAGAGGGAATGCCATTTTTTAATTTGCTTTATTTCAAATAAGAATACCCACGCGTCGAGTAAATAGAATCTAACAAAAAACAAAACTAATTTAAAAAATTTCAGGTATTTTTCAGGTTTAAATTGAAAAATTAAAACTATTGCTCTGACACCATAAATAGTTTTGCAGTTTGCAGTTAAAAAATACTATTTGATTTAAAATTTTCAGGAGTTATTCTAGCAACACGTGACAAATCGAATTTTTTGTAAAATCCCCAAAAATTACTTCATTTTACATAACTATGTCTACATGCTTTTTGTAATAGAAAAATTCGGGTTGCAGCGGTAGCTAGTAACCCAGTAAGAGACGATCACGCCCCATAGTAAAAACTAAAGTAACCCATAACCCCTAAGAAAATATTCAGATAAAAATTTATCCGGGTTGCAGCGGTAGCTAGCAACCTAGTAAGAGACGATCACGTCCAATGTTAAGAAATATAAAAACCCATAGTTCCTAACAGAGGAGTCAGATCAAAACAAAAAGTACACCATTAGAACCACCCTGTTCGAAACCTCTATAAAGGAAACTTACCGCCCTTTGGCTTGAATAACAAAGAAAATATATTGGCTTGAAAATCAAGCAAATTGACTTTTACCACGTTATTCTCCACAAACGGGATATTTTTTTCTCTTTTCTTTCTTTTCCACAGATAGCTTCGCACTGGAACATCGCAGAGAGTTGTTCAATAGCTCATTTTAAAGGAAATTAATTGGGTTAAATACATTTTGTAACTAAAATAAATTATTTCTGAAAGAGAATAAATTTTTCCACCAAAAACTGCATTTTTGATGTCTTTTCACACTGCAGTATTTCAAACATAATCGTATAACAGCGGTAAGATTTGAACCCACGCCTCCGAAGAGACTGGTGGCTAACACCAGTGTCTTTGACCACTCGGCCAGGCTGTCTCACATAAATGATATATATGTGAATCTGGGTTGCAGCAGTAGCTAGCAACCTAGTAAGAGACGATCAGTCCAATGCTAAGAAATATAACAAAACTCCTAAAAATAGAGTCAGATCAAAACAAAAGTACTTCATTAGAATTACCTTGTCTGAAACCCTACTAGATAAATAATGAATGTCGTCATAGTTTACGGTAAAGACCGAAGTCTATCTCATAGTAACTGATGCAACAGGGAAAAGAAAAAGAGGTATATGGTATATATGACGTGATACGATGTTACATTTGATTTTAAATATTTATTATATTACAAGATGATCATTGGGATAACAAACCATTGCATACATTGGAATTAGTTAGCTATTTTTGATATTGATCCCTTACTACAGGCGGATTTGATCCCGCCAACCTCCAATCATGAGGCACACTTTCATCCATTGTGCTGTAGTAAGGTATTCATTGATTTGATTTTTCTACAAAATTGTGTATATACGTAAAAATGAATTTTGATAAACGTATTTTAATGGCAATCTTTGGCACTTTTCAATTGAATCGTTTGAAACTACAGTATAGATAAGACTGTGTTATCATTATATGATAACATAACAGTTTTCAGCTCTAACTGTATACTCACTAAGACACATTTAGAGAACGGACTCTAGCCAATAGTAACTGAACTATTAGAACATATCTTAATAAGCATGAAATATTTAAAAATGCTGCTTTGAATGCCACTCAGAAGGTCCAATTAATGAAAAAGATGCACGTGTACATAAATTTTTCACATCATTGAATCAAGTCTCTAAATTATTTTTGAAAATAGTAATTTACCGTTTCATTTTCATAGGCAAACGTTTCGATCGTTTGAATACAAATTTACCTTTTTGAGAAAAGAAAATAAGGGATTTCTCAATCTCTTAACAATTTGACTAAATAGTCGAAACTTTAATATCTGAGAACCCAGTGGCCGTTCTACTGATTATGTTAATTATTTTTTCGTTAACAACCAAAGGGGGCTTTAGTCATTTTTACTACTGCTACTGCTAGTAACTCACCTCAGAACTAAGCTGTCTAAAGCCAAAAACAATCGCTTTAGTAATTCTACTCGAGTCTTGGTTCAATTTAAATTTCAGTAGTTAATAATTACGGACTATTTTCAAAAAAATATGTATTGGGAATTTGATCCAGCTTGGGCACTTTAATTATGGCAAGTGGTTATTGGCTTTTTTACCACCGACTTTTGTAAACTATATAAAATTAAAATAAAATTCAGCCCCTTTTCATTGAAAATACCACGAATTTTTTTTAAATCCAAGACGGGGAATGCAGAAAATGTCTTATAGAAAAAATCATCTTCCCAGATGAAAGCCAATGGTATTCATTTATGATATCCGGGTTGCAGCGGTAGCTAGCAGCCTAGTAAGAGATGATCACGTCCAATTCTAAGAAATACAATAGCCTATAACTCTTAAAAATAATGTTGGATAGAAGCACAAAGTACACTATTAGAACTACCTTGGTTTAAACTTTTACATAGGAAACTTACAGTCTCTTGGCTTGAACAAAAAAGAAAATATGCTTGCTTAAAAACAAGAAAAGTGGTTTGACCTACGATATTCGACATCGACGGCATCTTTTTTCCGTTTTTAAATCTCGGCTATCTGGGCACTGGCAAAATCACAGAGAGCTTTTAATAGCTCGTTTTAAAGGGAATTGCTATATCTAGTTTCTTTTGTAATTAAAAAAAATTGCTTTTAAAATAGTATCACTTTTTACAAAAAAAACTGCATTTTACAAAGACCAAACTTGATTAATGGCGTCATAATCGTAGGTTATTATTATATCTGACGTAATAAGGAAATACAATATTTATACACGATTATCTTTCAACAAGGTATCCGGTTGCAGCGGCTGCTTGCAACCTAGTAAGAAGCGACCACGTCCCATACTAAGAGATACAATAACCCATAACTCCTAAAAATAGAGTCAGATCGAATCACAAAGTACATTATTAGAACTGCCTTTTCGAAACTCTTACACAGTGTACTTTGTGGTTCGATATGACTCTATTTTTAGGAGTTATGGGTTATTGTATCTCGAAGTATGGGACGTGGTCGCTTCTTACTAGGTTGCAAGCTGCCACTGCAACCCAGATACCTTATTGAAAGATAATCGTGTATAAATATTGTATTTACTTATTACGTCATATATAATAATAACCTACGATTATGACACCATTAATCAAGTTTGTTCATGAAAATGCAGTTTTTTTTGTAAAAAGTGATACTGTGATACTGTGAACTACAGTGTGATACAGTGATACTGTGAACACTGTGTTAGTTGCAAACTTGTAAAGGACAAATATCGGCCAATATTAACCCAAAATTGATTATTTTGAAACCAAATCGGATCGAAATATGAAGTTAACTATTGGAATCATCATGAGAAAAACCCTACAGATGAAACTAACCGTACTTAGGCTTGAACCGAAAGAAAAATCACTTTTACATGGGTAGCTCTGATGCGTCTTCTTTTTATGCTTTTATCTTCGCTGCTAGAGGCACAGGAACATCATAAAGAGCTTCTTAAGGGATCATTTTAAAGAAAATTGCTACACCTGATCGCTTTTGTAATTAAGAAAACCCAATATCTAAAATAATTTTTTTTGAAAAGATAGTGCATCATCGATTAGATGATGATCCGGGTTGCAGCGGTAGCTAGCAACCTAGTAAGAGACGATCACGTCCAATGTTAAGAAATATAAAAACCCCTAACTCCTAAAAAATAAGTCAGATCAAAACAAAAAGTACACCATTAGAACCGCCTTGTCCGAAACCCCTATAAAGGAAATTTACCACCCTTCGGCTTGAATAACAAAGAAAATATATTGGCTTGAAAATCAGGAAAGTTGACTTTAACCACGTTATTCTGCACAAACGGGATATTTTTTTCTTTCTTTTGTTTCCAAAGATAGCTTGGCACTGGAACATCGTAGAGAGTTGTTCAATGGCTCATTTTAAAGGAAATCTCTAGATCTAGCGCCTTTTGCACTTAATTTTTTTTCATTAATTATTTTTCACGAAAAACTTAATTTTGTATATACAATATTGATCAATGACGTCATAGTCGTTGGATGTAGTACATAAAGGCTCGATCATCGAATTTAAGCTGAAACTAAGTAAAGGACAATTATGCCTCCATATATTCACAGTGATGTATAAGATTTCCCATTACATCTGTAAACTGTTCCACAGTTGCCGGTCCATACCTTGGAAGCTTTTCACTAAACATGCAACATTTCTTTTGGATATTACTATGAAGTTTTGCAAAAGCATCTCTAGCTGACTTTTCAACAAAATCTATTCTTTCAGAGATAATTTTAATCTTTAATTTTGAATATTTTTCGTAATCCCTGTAAAACATTCATAAAATTTTTCTCAGTTTACAAAGATCAGCCTGTGCGTTCTTTGCAGCTTGTGTAAACTGCAAAAATTTCCATGGTATCCGAGCAATAGTTTGAATATTTCAATACAAGCTGGAAAAATACCTTAAAATGTTAAAATTAGTTTTATTTTTGGTTAGGTTCTAACTACCCGATGTGGGATTGACTATGTATTTTCAGACCAAAAAATTACATTTTTTAATATATATTTTATTTTTCAGTTTAGAATCGCTAAAGTTATTATGTAAACTGCAAAAATATTTATGATATCTGAGCAATAACTTTAATTTTTTCATTCAAACTAACGAAATACCTGAAAATTTAAAAATTAGTTTTATTTTTTGTTAGGTTATGGATACCTGATACGAGTTATAAGAAGTGTTAATTAGATGAAAATATTATTTCTTGTTTTGTAATAAGATGCCTTCTAAGCGAGTTATTATACGTAATTTAAAAAACAGTACTATACAAAAAACAGAGACAACATCTTGGAAAGAAAAAAGCAAAGGTATTCAACCGACAAGGCGTATCGAGAAGTAATAATTGAGAGAGCAAAACAAAACAGCAAGATGTGTTATCACAATGATGAAGATTATAGACATGCGAAAATTGATACAGCCAAACAAAAGAGTAAAGAACGGTATGATAATGATGAAGATTACCGAAAAAAACATAAGAAAAAAGTTGCTACCAGAATAATGGGTAGATACTGGGTTGACAAAAGCTATAATGAAAAAATTAAATTCTCTGCGAGGTTGTACCGAAGAACGCATAAGGACAAAGGGAAAAATTACATTCAGAAATACAAGAAGATGGCAAAAATGCAGGCTGATCTTTGTAAATTGAGAAACATTTTACGCATGTTTTATCGGGATCACGAAAAGTATTCAAAATTACAGATTAAAATTCTCTTTGAAAGAGCGGATGCTGTTGAAAAGTCGGCTAGAAATTCTTTGGCAAAGCTTCATAGTAATATCCAAAAGAAATGTTGTCAGTTTAACGAAAAGCTTCCAAGGTATGGATTGGCAACTGCGGAACAGTTTATATATGCAATGGAAAATGTTCGACAACACAGTGAATATACGGAGGCGTACTTCTTAGAAAATTCGTATATTAATTTTGGAAGGAGAAATTGTAGTTTATGTAGCAGCAATAAAAATATCTATACAAGCATACCTATCAACAGCGAAGGAAAAGCAATGTTTTTCAATTATGGCGAAAACGAGCCTGTTAGGGTTATTAGTAAATGTGTTTGTAATCCGGGTTGCAGCGGTAGCTAGCAACCTAGTAAGAGACGATCACGTCCAAAGTTAAGAAATATAAAAACCCATAGCTCCTAAAAAAGGAGTCAGATCAAAACAAAAAGTACACCATTAGAACCGCCTTGTCCGAAAACCCTGTATAGGAAACTTACTGTCCCTTGACTTGAACAGCAATGGAAATATATTGGCTTGAAAATCAAGAAAATTGACTTTAACCACGTTATTCTCCCCAAACGGGATATTTTTTTCTTTTTATAATAAAGATCAAACTCTTCTCTATACTAACTTGCATACGCAACTTCACTATAGTTAAGATTACAGTATTTATATTTTTACATTAAAAGACGATCACTGAAATAACAAACCATTCCATACATTGGACTTAGTTAGCTACTTGATTGTTTGAGCTTCGTCTCTTACTATTTAAAAGAAGAAAAAGCCGTAGGCTTTTTCCTGTTTGTATTTATAGTTAAAAAACGAACTCAAGTCCAAAGAAACTGAACACTGTGGTTCATTCATATTATCTTCATTATTTTAGCTAGAATGTAAATAAACAAGTTTCTTTTTTAAATTTTAAATTGAAAAGATAGTGCTTTTAATTCAACATATTAAAAGTTCTCCCAGACGGTGAATCGAACCCCCTTCTCCCAGGTAACAAGTGGGCATACTTACCATTAGACTATCGAAGACTTATAAAATAAAAGTTACATATAAGATATGATAATAATTTTTTAATCCGGGTTACATAAAGGCTCTATCATCGAATTTCCGGGTTGCAGCGGTAGCTAGCAACCTAGTAAGAGACGATCACGTCCATTGTTAAGAAATATAAAAACTCATAGTTC
This sequence comes from Artemia sp. Qi Xiang Cuo, assembly GCF_049724085.1. Lineage (NCBI taxonomy): Eukaryota > Metazoa > Arthropoda > Branchiopoda > Anostraca > Artemiidae > Artemia > Artemia sp. Qi Xiang Cuo. The sequence continues at coordinate 4,563,434 of NC_142796.1, read as the reverse complement.
CTAACAAAGGAGTCAGATCAAAACAAAAAGTACACCATTAGAACCGCCTTGTCCGAAACCCCTGTATAGGAAACTTTCTGTCCCTTGGTTTGAACAGCAAGGGAAATATATTGGCTTGAAAATCAAGAAAATTGACTTTAACCACGTTATTCACCCCAAACGGGATATTTTTTTCTTTTTTTTTCTTTTCCACAGATAGCTTGGCACTGGAACATCGTAGAGGGTTGTTCAATAGCTCATTTTAAAGGAAATTAATTGGGTTAAAAATCTATAGTAACTAAAATAAATTATTTCTAATAGAGAATAAATTTTTCCACCAAAAACTGCATTTTTGATGTCTTTTCACACTGCAGTCTTTCAAACATAATCGTATACCAGTTATCTGGGTTGCAGCGGTAGCTAGCAACCTAGTAAGAGACGATCACGTCCAATGTTAAGAAATATAAAAACCCCTAACTCCTAAAAAAGGAGTCAGATCAAAACAAAAAGTACACCATTAGAACTGCCTTGTCCGAAACCCTTGTATAGGAAACTTTCTGTCCATTGGCTTGAACAGCAAGGGAAATATATTGGCTTGAAAATCAAGAAAATTGACTTTAACCACGTTATTCTCCCCAAGCGGGATATTTTTTTCTTTTTTTGTATCCAGAGATAGCTTGGCACTGGAACATCGTAGAGGGTTGTTCAATAGCTCATTTTAAAGGAAATTAATTGGGTTAAAAATCTATAGTAACTAAAATAAATTATTTCTAAAAGAGAATAAATTTTTCCAATAAAAACTGTATTTTTGATGCAGTGACGTCATAATTACTATATAAGAAACGTCAAAACTGTAAATGGTCTCATTCATAAATACATAATGGTTAGATCAAAGCAAGCTACACGCAAGTTAAAAAATCAGTACTAAAAAATCAAGAAAAGTGGCAGCTACTACAACATTCTGCCTAAACGGGATATTTTTTTCTCTTTTCTTTGTTTCCAGTATAATAAAGATCAAACTCTTCCCTATGCTAACTTGCATACGCAACTTTACTATAGTTAAGATTACAGTATTTATATTTTTTTTTACATTAAAAGACGATCACTGAAATAACAAACCATTCCATACATTGGACTTAGTTAGCTACTTGATTGTTTGAGTTTAGTCTCTTACTATTTAAAAGAAGAAAAAGAAGTAGGCTTTTTCCTGTTTGTATTTATAGTTAAAAAACTAACTCAAGTCCAAAGAAACTGAACACTGTGGTTCATTCATATTATCTTCATTATTTTACCTAGAATGTAAATAAACAAGTTTCTATTTTAAATTTTAAATTGAAAAGATAGTGCTTTTAATTACATTAAATCCGGGTTGCAGCGGTAGCTAGCAACCTAGTAAGAGACGATCACCTCCAATGTTAAGAAATATAAAAACCCGTAGCTCCTAAAAAAAGAGTCAGATCAAAACAAAAAGTACACCATTAGAACCGCCTTGTCCAAATCCTCCATAAAGGAAACTTACCGCCCTTTGGCTTGAATAACAAAGAAAATATATTGGCTTGAAAATCAAGAAAATAGACTTTTACCACGTTATTCTCCCCAAACGGGATATTTTTTTCTTTTTTCTTTTCCACAGATAGCTTGGCACTGGAACATCGTAGAGGGTTGTTCAATAGCTCATTTTAAAGGAAATTAATTGGGTTAAAAATCTATAGTAGCTAAAATAAATTATTTCTAAAAGAGAATAAATTTTTCCAATAAAAACTGTATTTTTGATGCAGTGACGTCATAATTACTATATAAGAAACGTCAAAACTGCAAATGGTCTCATTCATGAATACATAATGGTTAGATCAAAGCAAGCTGCACGCAAGTTAAAAAATCAGTACTAAAAAATCAAGAAAAGTGGCAGCTGCTACAAATTCTGCCTAAACGGGATATTTTTTTTCTCTTTTCTTTGTTTCCAGTATAATAAAGATCAAACTCTTCCCTATACTAACTTGCATACGCAACTTTACTATAGTTAAGATTACAGTATTTATATTTTTTTACATAATAAGGAACAACCTCTTGCCAATACTAAATTTTATAGGCCACTTAACTATAGTATAGGTTAGTAAAGTTTTCATAAAAGACAGATATAGTTGATTATGGTAATCCGGGTTGCAGCGGTAGCTCGCAACCTAGTAAGAGACGATCACGTCCAATGTTAAAAAATATAAAACCCCCCAACTCCTAAAAAAAGAGTCAAATGAAAACAAAAAGTATACCATTAGAACCGCCTTGTCCGAAACCCCTGTATAGTAAAATTTCTGTCCCTTGACTTGAACAGCAAGGGAAATATATTGGCTTGAAAATCAAGAAAAGTGGCAGCTACTACAACATTCTGCCTAAACAGGATATTTTTTTCTCTTTTCTTTGTTTCCAGAGATAGCTTGGCACTGGAACATCGTAGAGGGTTGTTCAATAGCTCATTTTAAAGGAAATTAATTGGGTTAAAAACCTTTTGTAACTAAAATAAATTATTTCTAAAAGAGAATAAATTTTTCCACCAAAAACTGCATTTTTGATGTCTTTTCACACTGCAGTCTTTCAAACATAATCGTATACCAGCGGTAAGATTTGAACCCATGCCTCCGAAGAGACTGGTGCCTAACACCAGTGCCTTGGACCACTCGTCCAGGTTGCCTCTCATAAATAACTATATATGTGAATCTGGGTTGCAGCAGTCGCTAGCAATCTAGTAAGAGACGATCAGTCCAATGCTAAGAATTATAACAAAACTCCTAAAAATAGAGTAAAATCAAAACAAAAGTACATCATTAGAATTACCTTGTCTGAAACCCTACTAGATAAATATTGAATGTCATCATAGTTTTATATTAGAGCTATGACGTGAATAGAAAAACACGAAATTATATTGTTGTTTCTGAAGACGTCATGAAATAATATCGTTGCGCTATGACGTCATCATGAAATAAAATCATTACGCCGTGACGTCATAATTACTATATAAGAAGCGTCAGAACTGTAAATGTTCTCATTCATAATTACATAATGGTTTCAATCAAGCAAGCTGCACGCAAGTTGAAAAAACAGTACTACACAAACAACAGAGATAGTTTTACATTAAAGAACTAACTAAAGTTATATTAGAAGACGATAATAAGGATATCATACATAAGGGCTCGATACTTAATCTGGGTCGCAGTGCTAGCTAGCAACCTAGTAAGAGACGATCACGCCCCATAGTTAAAACTAATGTAACCCATAACTCCTGAAAAAAATTTTAGATCAAAACAAAACGTAGACTATTAGAACCATCTTCTCCAAAACTTTTATATAGCAAACTTACTGTTACCGTCTATATAGCCAGCTTCTATATAGCAAACTTACCTAGCTGTATAACGGCTCATTTCATTGGAAATTGCTACATCTAGTCAGATTTGTAATTAAAAATAAAATAGTTTTTAAAGTAGAGTTAATTTTGTCAAAAAACTGTATTTTTGATGCATTTTACATAATATAACAAAGAACAAACTTTCGCTCATAGTTACATTAAAATCCGGGTTGCAGCGGTAGCTAGCAACCTAGTAAGAGACGATCACGTCCAATGTAAAGAAATATAATAACCCCTAACTCCTAAAAACAGAGTCAGATCAAAACAAAAAGTACACCACTAGAACCATCATGCCAAAGACCCCTATATTGGAAACGTCATTATAAATGGGGACTATGTAAGTTTCAACGGATATCCTGGTTGCAGTGGTAGCTAGCAACCTAGTAAGAGACGATCACGTCCAATGTTAAGAAATTTAAAAACTCATAACTCCTAAAAAAGGAGTCAGATCAAAATATAATAAAGAACGACCTCTTGCCTATACTAAATTTTATATGCCACCTAATTATAGTATAGGTTATTAATTCAACAGACAGCTTGGCACTGGAAAATCGTAGAGAGTTGTTCAATGGCTCATTTTAAAGGAAATTAATGTGGTTAAAAACCTTTTTTAATTAAAACAAATTATTTTTATTACATTAATAAACGAACTGTAGCCCATAGTATATGAAGTAATAAAAGAAATTAATATAGATGATTATTTTAATTATATTCCTTAAGAAATCATCATAAGTAAAAATTTTCCATACGGAAATTGCACTGAAGCCAACTGGGTGAGAGTCATCCCAACTTCTAGAACATATAGGATATGTTAAAACATCTGATTAATGAAGTTTATGTTAAAGAACAAATTATAAACCTAGATAGCTGCCTGATTATTTGAGGATCGTCTCTTACTATTCCAAAGAAGAAAAAGCCGTAGGCTTTTTCCTGTTTGTAATTTATAATCTGGGTTCAAGCGGTAGTTATGGTAAAGAACGGACTCAAACCCAGAGAAACCGAACTCTGTGGTTCGTTCATAATATCTTCCCTATTTTAGCTAGGATGTAAATAAAACGAGTTTCTTTTTTATTATAATAAATAATAGTAAGAGACGAGCATGTCCAATGTTAAGAAATAGTAAAGTAAAAATATAGTAAAGAACGAACTTCAGTCCATAGTAACTAAAACAAGATTATAATTAGCTTTGGTATAAAATACTGTCAGCGGTGGGATTCGATCCCATGCCTCCGAATTGAAGAGTGGCTAACATCAGCACCTTAAACCACTCGACTACGCTGCCTCACATAACTATGCCATTATAATGCCAGTATAAACCCCATAATACTCTAAATTAATTACAATAAAAAACGATCATTTGAATAACAAAAAATTGCATACCTTTGGAATTAGCTAGCTACTTGATTATTTGAGACTCGTCTCTTATCCGGGTTGCAGCGTTAGCTAGCAACCTAGTAAGAGACGAACACGTCCAATGTTAAGAAATATAAGAACCCCTAACTCCTGAGAAAAGAGTCAGATCAAAACAAAAATTACACCATTAGAACCACCTTGTATAAAACCCCTATTAAGGAAACTTATCACTCTTTGGATTGAATAACAAAGAATATATATTGGCTTGAAATATAATAAAGAACGACCTCTTGCCTATACTAAATTTTATACGCCGCTTAATTATAGTTAAGGTTAGTAATTCCACAGATAGCGTGGCACCGGAACATCCTAGAGAGTTGTTCAATGGCTCATTTTAAAGGAAATTAATTGGGTTAAAAGTCTTTTGTAATTAAAAAATATTATGTTTAAAATAGAATCAGCTTTTTTACGAAAACTGCATATTTCATATTAAAGATTGATCAATGACGTCATAATCGTATACCACTGGTGGGATTTGAACCCGCGCCACCGAAGAGACTGGTGGTCTCTTCGGAGGCGCGTCACTTAATAGCCACCTAGTAAGAGACGATCACCCCCAATGCTAAGAAATATGAAAACCCAGAACTCCTAAAAATAGATCAAAACGAAAGTACCTCATTAGAACCATCTTGCCTGAAATCCTACTAGATAAATAATGAATGTCGTCATAGTTTTATTAGAACTATGACGTGATATACATACAGGATCAAAGTCATTCAAGAGGATCTAATGCAGTACTAACTAATAGAAGTTTCATTTAGACTTTAAATAGATAAATGTGTAAAAATTGCCTTTGGCAGGATTTGAACCTGCAGCCTTCAGAGTAGCAAGGCCGGCTATCCGCTGCGCCAGGCAGGCTTTCAAGGACCCAATTTTTTAATGATTTATATTTTACTTAATTTTATGTAATATTAAGAGACGATCACGTCCAATGTTAAGAAATATAATAACCCATAACTCCTAAAAATAGAGTCAGATCAAAACAGAAAGTACACCATTAGAACCGCCATGTCTGAAACCCATATATATAGGAAACTTTCTGTAGCTTGGCTTGAAAAACAAGGGAAATATATTGGCTTGAAAATCAAGAAAAGTGGCAGCTACTACAGCATTCTGCCTAAACGGTATTTTTTTCTTTTTTTTCTTTTCCACAGATAGCTTGGCACTGGAGCACCGTAGAGAGTTTTTCGATAGCTCATTTTAAGGGAAATTTCTAGATTTCGAACCAATTGTAATTAAAAATATTAAATCGAATCAATTTTTTACGAAAAACTTCATTTTTCATAGACCAAGACCCAGACTAATAACTTACTTGAAAACGATAGGTTATATGCTTTCGATTATATTCCCCTAAAAGTGTGTAAATTTTCATGCACTTATGCCATTATTAAGAGCATAAAAGTACCTGATAACTCAACTGCAAAGGTAGTGGAAAAAGTGGAGGAATTACAGGTGAAGATTGGCACCGTGGTTTTATGGACTGACTTAAAAGTCTATCAGTAAGAACCCCAATAAGTAAAAACCTATGACGGACAACTGCTTTCAACTGTCACAGTGTAGGAGCTTTCTTTAACAACCTGGATTGAGGCCTATATAAACACATGTTCAGACCACAAGGCATTGGCAGTTTTGACGAATCAGGTATGAGAAAATCCACAAGCCTGGTAAAATCATTGCACAGCGAGGTCAGAAGTAAGTAGGGAAGGTCAAGTCAGCAGAAAGAGGTCAGTTGACCACGATTTATGCTGGTGCTAATGTATTGGGAACACAGTCCCTCCTTTACTTATTTCCCCACAAAAACAGTGTCCAGAAATTTTACTCAGGGGAGCTTTACCAGGAACCATTATGATCAGCTCAGACAATACTTCTGGCTAAATGACTGCCTCTCATTCTTTGCATCACTTGCAGCATTTTATCAATCAACTCAAAACCAAAAAATCAACGGGAAAAAATATGAAAAACTCAGAAGTGCTCCCTGACACCCCTATGAAAGAATGTATTACTGCTAGGATAAAAGCTGTATCTGCCAAAAATCCCTAGTACTGGAACGGAAGAAAAGTGAAAAAACTAAAGAACGGAAGACAAGTGAAAAGACTAAAAAGAAAAAGGCGTGTCTCTGGCAACAAGAGTTACAGTTAGAGTGACGATTCTGACGTAGATGATCCTGTATACAACAGCTCTTCAGACCCCAGCATAGACATTGAAGACAAGCCCCCTACCAGCAACTTCTAATTTAACACTAAGAAAGTTAAGGCTGGTGATTGCATTCTGATTGAGCTGAAGAACGAGGAAGAGAATACTGTTTACAATCTTATCATTATCAAAAGTAGCAACTAAAGAAAAAGTCCTCTTTTGGAAGAAGACTGGAGCAAGAGACTTAGCGTCAACTGACAAGATGAATAGTGTCTTAAAGACAGGAGTTAAAAAAAAAACTGTCACCACTGAAAGGTAGAACACCAAGATTAGCGGTGCGGCTTACTCTTGGTGTTGATCAGTCAATGTATAATTTGAAATTAATACTGTTTATTTTTTCTAACCTTAATGAAATTCATTTTGTAGTTTATATGCCGACCACATTCTTTCTTAATTTTATAGCCGAAAAACAAGTTTTAATGTTCTCCAAATCACTTTTCTTTTTCTTTTGTCCGGTGGCCATACATAAGGGAGATACGACTGAACCAGTGCCGGGATGGCCCAGGTATGGCTTTCTTGACCACTTGGATAGAGAGGCATCCAGGTGGAAAAATGGCGGAGTATTTCTAATTGTCTTTTTCAAAGATAGTATTCAATGAGTTACTTTTGCTTTGACATGCTCAGCAACTTCTTATCGCTTGAATCAATTCATGGAGAATTAAACAAGTTAAAATCAGCCGATCGTGGGCCTGTCTTCTATCTATATATCGGACCTAAAATCAATATTGAAGATCAAAACGTAAATGTTGATATCGCAAACGATATTTGGAAATTTCTGTTTATTTCCAGCTTTTTTAACCATATACCTGGTAACATCCAACAAAAAATTCCAACATTCAAAAAGTTCTTGCTAATATCTATCGTAAATTTGAAGTTCTTGGGGGGTAGCTGCTTTCCCTGCCCCCCCCTCCTTGCCTACGCCCATGGTACTCGTACGGGTATATGCCCTTGCACGTTAATAAGTCATACAGTTTCTCATCTGGAAAGTACTGTTTGAGGAGGGGAAAACTATTAAAGTCGTCTCTTTTCTGTACTTGAATCAACTGACTTAGGGATCTGGGAAAAAACTAAAGGAATCAAAGAAACGGTTTTTATTCAACTACTCATTACCACTATCAATTGTTGGCTATTTAAATTCTAAGACCAGCAACTTTTCAGATTATTTTGGTATTATTTCACATGAAAAAGAACTATCTATCTATGGGCCATCTACAGTTTCCCCTTTCTCGAATTATGCTAACGCTGATAATATGAGTTTTAAGTCATTGTTGGATTTATGCATGTAAACCGGTAAAAAGTATTGCTGCTTAACATTTAAATTACACGATTTGTGTGCGACCCCCGAAAGCTACTTCCCCTTGATGAAATTTCCCGCCATAAATGATAATGATCGCGGCTTTTCGCATTCCCCTCTTTAAATTATTTCTTACAAACCCAACGAATGTCTTGATTTTTAATAGCCAACTCGTCCTCTGGTGATAGATTCATTGGATAGTGTTTATGTCACAGCCATGAAATTGCCTCATTTGCTGTTTTAATAAGAGCAACCATAGCTGTGCCAACACAATATTCTCCATCCAACATCTCACAAAAATCCACCAATTGCACGGTACTACTTGAATCTCTTCGCGCGTGGGCAAAAGAGATCGTAATTTTCTCATGTTTTTTTCACAAGATTCAGATTTGACGGATCCGACATAGCCATGAGAGCAGCTTCAATGTTCAATGATACCTTGTTGCTCTGAAACAGTGTGTTCTGAAAGCTTTTGAACCTCAACATAACATTGTCCCCTGAAACCGCTTCCACAGACTGGTACCCATGACGCTTGCAGCGTCTCAAATGATTATTTTATTTTAATTCACTACGGAATCTTGATAAGCACATTGGGTACTATTAGCAGGTATCCCTCACCGAGGCAGTAATCACCCTGTCAATGGACGGTGCCCTTACGGAATAAATTACCCCTGTTTTATCACTTAGTTCCCCATCTTCATATTACACAACGAATTGTAAAAGTGTAACCTCAACTTTTAAATGTTCATTAGCCCTTTTAAAATATCTGTCCCCTTAAGCGTGGCTGGATATTGTCCCTTTAAACAAGTAAAATCTACTTTTGGAAATTCAGATCCCTCCTCATCGCCATTTACTGCCCAAATCGTCGAAGTTAGTCTTAGTGGCATCAACTCTCTTGGGCTTATAGCCCACCACAAGGACGGAATATTTGAAACACTCCAAGCCCGTCTCAAAACGAAAATGTTGTACACCCCCAGTAGCTTTTAAACAACTATACAATTTTTTTTAATTAGGTTTCCCGCTCCCCCTCCCACCTCTTAAAGCAAATTACGTTTTAAATTTAGTAATATTAAGTTCTAATGTTTCTATAGATAAAATTAATAGCCCACTCCCATTTTCATTATCCCCGTTCATCCTATTAAAAATGTCACCTACCCAATTTGAAAACACACCCTCAAAATTATGCAAGTCTGGGTGCAGCGTCTGCATTCTTTTTTGAAAATGATGCTAACGCAGAACACCCAAACTTGCATTAAAAATTATTTTAAACTAGATGAATGCTTTTAAAGAGTCCTGTCCTCCTGCCTCCGGTATATGGTTTTCGAGAATTGCCCGAATTATTCTGACGTGGGAGTGTGCTGTTTCTATAGGATCCGTTTGAATACTACCACATGACAGGGAATTAAATGGGTCTCAAAACTCGGCTCTATACATATGAATATTGCGCAAATTGGTATCCGATAAATAAAAATTAGGCAACACTGGGGGCGAGCCAGCTTCACTTTGTCCCTTATCACTCTCACTTTGAGGGGCTGTCTCGACCTCGCTCAACTATTTCTCTAGCACACTATCCAACAAGTCATTGCTGAGGTCGAGATCTCGTACAAAACTATCTAAACTAATGTCGGGGAACTCTACACTATCTTGACTTGCCCCAGCACTTAAACCCCCTTCGTGTTCACTTTCTTTACATTATCGGGAAATTCTGATGGCACTGACAAGATATCAATAGAGGCTCTGGTAATGACGCTGTTTGAACCTAGAAGAATAAAAAAAGCATATTAGCTCGCTGGAAGGTATTGCCCAAGGAAACAGAGAGAACGAGTACAAAAGGGTATCATGCACTCTTGGAACTGTCGTCACTCTACTCCTCGTTGAAATATAACGGCGTCCTATACCCTCACAGCTGGTATAAATGGAATACCCCTTCCATAGGGTACCTTTTGTGTGTATTATGAAACGATACAATGCCCTCTTGGAAGTATAACGCCCTTTATTACTGACCATATGCCCACACTACTGCTATATATGTTACTAGGCTTTAAAAGATACCTTTTTTGGTTGTATTTAAAAAAAAAGTCATGGAAAACTTACCGAGGGGGGGGGGAATTATGTCAAGCATATTGTCGATTCATGCTGGTATTTTATAAGTGAAGTCGTCATCCTCTTGTACTGCTTCTCTAATAAATTGTGCTACTAGCCGATCGATCTCGTTATCGGCCTGAAAAAAGAAATAGGTATGAAGATGAATGGAGCTAACAGCGGGCAGAAGGAAATAACAGGGGATCCTTAGAGAGGGTAAACTAATGAGGATACTTAAAAGAACAGAAAGTCTTTAATAGGCAAAGAACATAAGGTAGGAGAAAATAGGCTTAAAAAAGTTGAAAAAACATCCTTATTTAGAGTCTTTTAAACCTAATGGAGCGTAATAAAGTAGACACTTAAAAATTAGAAAAACCTTAAAAACAGTGTTATTTACTTATTTCTCAGTCTTTTAAAACAAGGGGGTAAATAAGTAGACACTTAAAGATTAGAAAAGAGTGGTTTCTTTGACAAGTAAAAAATTACATTCTTAGAGCGAAATGGTAAAAAACATGCTTATATCTGAGAGGGCAGTGAAATTTAAAACTAGGGTGCAGGAGAATGCTGGAAAGGTAAGAGTAGACACTTTAACGAATAAATTTTTTTGAGAAAGGAGTGAAAAGATAAAGATAGATTAGAAAAGCAATGCATATAATACGAGTAAGCACTTAGTAGCGTAAAAGTTTCCTTACAAAGCCTAAAAATGATGAAAATTCCCTTCAAGGGTTGAAAGAGGCGGGGAAAATGTCTTTAGTAGGCAGAAAATATAAGGTAGGAGATAATAGGCCTAAAAAAGTTGAAAAACAGTTTTATTTGGAGTCTTTTAAACCTATTGTGACGTAAATAAGCTGAAAAGGCAAGAGTAGACACTTAAAGATTAGTAAAAAATGGAGAGGGGAGAGGCGGGGAAATTCTAAAAAAGAGAAAAAATTAGTATAAAAATAACATCCCCCTTTTACAGAAGAATAAAAATTATTACCACCTTCTAGAGAAGAAATTTATTGAAATTATGATTTTTATATAAGCCTCTTAAACTATACATTGCCTAAAGAGCAGATAAATCCAAGAATTCGAAAATAAGACCATTTGATTAGATCCCACCCTCAAAATAGCCACTCTGTGTCATTCCAGGAAGGTAAAACTTGATAAATAGTTTTGTAAAAACTTTATTAGAAGCAATAGTTGTCCTATAAGGCATCTCCCATTACCCCAAAGAACCCCCTCCCACCTTTAAGTAAGTCAAGCCTTTTCAAAAAATCATAAACATTTTTTTTTTTCGAAATAACCCCCCCCCCCCCGTCAATAAACATAGAAATACCCCTATTGTTACTGTTTAGAAAACAAAATTTAAATACACTCCATGCAAGAAAATACCCGAAAATAAGTAAGCATAGAAATACTCCTATTTTATACCATCTAGAAAACAAAAATGGTTTAATTTAAAGCAAAAAGAGCTGTTATTTAGAGCTTAAAAACTATCATTATTCCTGTAGAGTCAAAAGGTCTACCAATTTAGTTCGCTTATATGCTTCGAAATACCTTCTCAGGTGCAAGGATGTAAAGCTCCCTCCCTCTCCCAAGTAAAAACAGTGAGTAGTCATAATGGAACCAATTACCATATGAACATATTTATCATAACTAACACCTGTCCCTTCCCGACCTGATTATGTCACCCATTAGCGGCTTAGTGTCATATGGGGAGCGATATAAATGCTCTAAAATGAGTATACTTGGAAAGATTTTTTTTTGGGGGGGGGGGGGTGGTGGTCCCGGTTAGTGAAAACCCGGAGATAGGAAAAATTCTAATAAAGTGACTTTCTTGTTCGTATGAATTTTCCAATGTTTTTATAGCTGTGTTGTTTTCAATTGCTAATATAAGATTGATGAGGAATTGTTCCCTCAGTAGAGTATTTATACAATTCCCCATGCACGGGGATACATGTTTTTGTATAGTGGATCAATAAAATGGCTTCCGCGCGAGGGCTTATCATAAAAAAACCAAGGGGGTGTGTCATAGGGTACCTGTAGAAATCCAATACTATGGCTGTCTAGATTTCACAGAAAAACGAAGGGAGTGTGTCATAGGGTACCGTTATAACTCCAATACTATGACTGTCTTGATGTCACAGAAAACAAAGGGAGTGTATCATTGAAAAAACAAGGGGGTGTGTCATAGGGTACCATTAGAAATCCAATACCATGGCCGTCGTGATGTAAGATAAGATAAGATTTATTCTTCATTATATACACATACAATATTACATGTTATTATTCTCCCAAAGGCTCATTGGTCTGTACAAAGAGGGAAGACATATGAAATACTTACTCAGAGATGAAAAACGAAAGAAAATTTAAAATGATCACTTACTCACATACGACGGAGAAGAAAAGAAAATATGGATAAAATAAAAACTATAGAAAATATAAATAAACTAAATTAATTAATTAGATTAAATAGACTAAAAAAATAAAAACATAAATAAAAATAACATCTACGAAGCAAAAGATTTTTTAACAATTTTTTTTAAACAAACCGAATGAGTGGGACACTCGAGCGGATTCAGGCAACTTATTCCAAACAATATGACACGCCATTAGAGGATTAAAATCTGACCTTATGCAAGGAGTAAATGGAATTTGAACATGATTTGTCATATTACAAAGATTATAATTATTTTGATCAGAGGTAAAAGATAGCGGAACACATAGGGGCCAGGGGAGGTCACCATGAAGCTGAACAAAAGTAAAACATGCACATGAAAGAATGTATAGTGACTCAAGATCAAGTAATGGCATAACTAATGAACGATTGGTTTCCTGTATGAGGTTTCTAGCTTTATTGTAAACTTTAGAAAGTGGTTTTAACAGTGAAGGAAAAGTTGACATCCACACAATTGGACAGTAAGAAACGTAAGATTAGATCAAGCAGTGAAAAAGGATTTTCAAAATCGATCCTGGAAAAGTAAGTCTAAGTTTCCTTAAAATACCGAGACTCCTGTATAACTTCATTTTAATAAAATCAATGTAACGTTTAAAAGATAGGTTTTCATCAACAAGAATGCCCAAAAAACGAACATACCGGTCTTTAGATCTATGAATTATTCCATTTGGCTGGCAAATTTCTGATAACTGGGGATAAACCTGAGAAACCCGCGAAAAAATAAAAAAAAATGGACTTAAAAAAATTTAGAGTAAGATAATAATCATAAAATCACCCTTTCATACAAATTTTCCAAATTCAATCGAAACTCGGATTCACAGTTTGCCAAAGTGCCAAGTGTGCTGTCATCAGCAAAACAAACAAGGTCATCAGAAGAAGGTGAACTATAGTTGCCACTATGGGCAAGGGAAGGCTCAGGATGACAAATTCTACAGCAATTAATAAGTTTCTGCTTTTTTACAACATAATAAAGATCATTTACATAAATCAAAAATAGCATAGGCCCTAAAACTGATCCCTGGGGGACACCAAAATTGACTGGCGAGGGTGACTGGAAAAGTGGATCAACAGAAATTAACGTGTCATCTTTGATAGAAGAATTTCATGGGTTAAGGAATCGAAAGCCTTACGAATATCCAGGAATACAGCAACTGGAATCAATCCCCAATCTAACTCAGAATGAATAAAATTCAAAAGAGCCATACAGGCATGTTCAATGGAGTGCTTCCTTCGGAAACCAAATTGAAAATCATGAAGAAAATTTTTAGATTTTAAGAAAGTAAGAAGACGAGAAAGCATAGCCTTTTCAAATATTTTACTAAATACTGATAAAATTGAAATTGGTCGATAATTTGCCGGATCATTTCTTCTTTATACAAAATAATAATCCGAGCACGCTTGAGAGCATCCGGAAGAACACCACATTCAAATGAAAGATTAACAAGTTTTGTTAGAGGCAATACTATTGAAGGAAGAATAGATTTAACTACCTTAGTAGGGATAGAATTTGGCCCAGATGAAGACGAGTGTTTTAATCCATTAACAATTTTAGTAATTTCACTTACTGTTACTGACTCTAGAAACATAGACTTAACACAAGATGGCCCGAGGTAGGATCTAAAGTCCGGCTTAGGCCGAGACAAAGTAACTGAAAAAGTAAGATTCTTGCCAACATAAGCGAATAATGAAGTGATTGCTTTTTGAACATAGAGCTCACTCTCAAGAGCTCTATCACCAATGACCAGACTCATAGGTAAGAGCTAGATTGAGAACTAGGTTTTAAGTACAGAATTGATTACCTTCCAAGTTTTACGAATATCATTGCCACAAGAAGCAAAATTATTTAGATAATACAGAGACTTGGCTTTCCTACACAAGGAATTATATATATTCCGGTAGATCTTGAATTGACAAAGACGAATAGCACCTGCTGAAAGTGTAGTGCATTTATAAGCTCTCCAGAGATTAATCTTCCTTCTCCAGCTTTTGAGGAGTCCAGATGTCATCCATGGGTTTAGAGGAACAATCCTTTTAGACCTATGATTGGAAGGTGATACTTTACAAATGCTAAGAATAGCCTGTTTTATGGCTCCATAAAAGGACTCAAATAAACAAGAAAAATCCTTATCATTATCAAGCAAGCTCCACGAATTTTCCGCTAATTTAGACCCAAGAAGAGATAACTCTTTCTCACCAAACCTAATAGAATAAAAATCAAATACCTGAGCCCGGTTACTCTTCCCCTGTTTAAAGCTGAATCGAGAATATATTGGAAAATGATCGGAGATATCACTAACTAAAATTGAGTTTTCCTTCAAACTAAGCGTAGAGAAGATATTGTCAATCAAAGAAGCTGTAATATTAGTTACTCGTGTGGGGATGGATGTAGATGGTAGAGTTCCTGCGGCAAGCATGGTTGAAAGAAATTCAACTGAAGCTGAAGAGTTTGAATCCATCAAATTTATATTTAAGTCACCCATTATGATTAACTGACACGGACGTCTCAGTATTATGTCATGTATTTCCTCAAGATTCCGAAAAAACAATGGAATAGCACCACTAGGAGAACGATAAGTATTGCCTATGATTAGATCAATACCATTAGATCTAATTTCTAGAAATTGTGACTCAAAAATACCTTCAAAATTCCTTGATAAGTCATCACGCAAGCAATAATGCAAATTGCAAGATATATACATGGCTAGACCTCCTTTAGCCATCTTACAGCGGTTTATACGTTCCATTTTATAACCATGGATATCCAATAGCATTTCATTGCCAGAATCCAGAAATGTCTCACACAAACCGACAACATCAGGCTGCCCATCCGAAAAAATTTTTCTCAAATTATCTATTGACGAGGAGAGACCCTAAATATTAAGCTGAAGTGCGGTCAGAGAATAATTTCCTTTGGTAACCTCCTCCTCTCCCAAATCCGAAACATATTTACTATTACAAATAGGGTTTATATTAATCGGCTTTTGATTAGCCTGGCCCAAAGAACTATTTACTATACTAATTACATCAAAAGGATTATTTTCAAGCTGGCAAAGGCGACTTTCATGGCCTAAAATAGTCATAAAAGCAGGTTTTACTTGGAGTCCATTCAAGTCACCAGAGGAACCAAACAGAAATCATTACTTAAATTAATTACAAAAGAAAAACCTGTCAAAGAATTACAAACACATAAATAACTAATAGCACAGCAGGTACTATTGGAAAGAACCATTTGCACGGACGGAGAAACAAAAAATGAAAAAAATAAACAAATAAAAATAGAGTAAAAAAAATTAAAATTCATTACCTGAGGAAGGCATTTACAAATTAAGAAAAATAGTAAAATCGAAAAATGACGCAACCGAAGTAATAAAAAGAGAAAAAATACCGAAAAGTCCACCCAAAACTAAATAGAAACAAACAGTATTTTTGAGAAAAATAATACAAAAAAGATTAAAAAAAACAAATAAGAAAAAAATGAACCAAACACTAGTGAATTTGTAGAGAAAAAAAAGAAAAGGGAAAATAAGCAAACAATCAATGAGAAAGTAAAAAAACAGAAAACAAAAACAAACAGACAGAAAAAAAACAACTAGATACAGTCAGCGAGACACCTTATCTTTTTTATTGGAGTCCCGTCACTAGGCTTTGCCAATATTTGACCCCGATCAGACCAAGCATTCCGCTGAACGAATCTGTCTTTCGCCGCATTCAGAATATCTTGTCTCTGCTTGGTCTGAGACTCAACAACAAAAATACCACTAGAGGCCAACTTGGATTTGGCCTTGAACACTTTACAAGCAACGTTTTTGCTCGAAAACTTCACTATTATCGGAACGAACCTTGGAGCAGATGGAACCGCCTGAGTTGAATCACCTGTAGCAGCATTATTCAGTCTAAGTCTATACACGTTCACGACCTCATTTGTACTAATTTCAGGCAAAGAAATATTCTGATTAATAGTTAGCAACACAGCAGAACGAGTGTCAACACCAGTTTTCTGCCAACACCGTGAAAACCTGGCTGTCTAGTAGTGATTCTTGTTCGTAACTATCCAACTTATTCTCAAGCCTGTTCAGTCTGTCCTCTAAACTTTCAAGTTCATTACTCAGTCCCTTTAGCGACTTATCAATTCGCTGAAACTTGGGGTTAAATTCAATCGTGAGAGCATCATAAATTTGACTAGCAATAAGCTCAGTCGATTCCTTAGAGTGTCTGAGTATTCCCTAGAGAGTCTGAGCTAGCCAGTTTTTCCGAAACTTTTTGAGTTATACGGTCCATCAGGTCATTTTTGGTTTTATCCAGTTCAGCTTGGATAGCTACAAGTTGCTGTTGTATCGGGCTAATACTGCTAGATAATGCTAATGCTGGGCCATTTGCTCTGCTTTTATCATTACCCCTCATCGCAAGGTATGTTTTTGATAGTCTCATGTAAATATCAGGCGTAGTAGCAAGCTCTTCAAAAGCTTTTTTTGAAGCAGGAGCAGACAAATTAACAGTGGTAGGATGATAAACTTGGAGATTTGCATCCACGAGGCAACATTCATTATGCGATCCATAGCAAAATGCCGTATAAACTGGCTTGTTTCGTGTATCTTTACCAGCTTTGATTATTCTTACTGGCCAGAGGGGATAATCCTTGAACTTCGCAAGAGCAAGATCAAACTGTTTAAAGGCCATGATTATCAGTAGCAAGATAAAAAAAAAGAAGCAAAATTCTCCTCTTTACGTGAGGCCCAACAAATTATTCCAAATAAATATACAAAAAGTCCAGCGCCAGCCAGCTAATGTATAAAGCAAAACAGGTATTCACTCGATTTTTACGTCACCATGGAGGCAGGGGGGTTAAACACCAGCCACCATTCATAATTGAGTGTTGGATGTAAGAATTATCCAAAATCTAAATGAATATCCTGAATCAAGGTCACTTTAACCCACAGCAAAATGTTACGAAATAACAGTCACTGAATTAGCTACGGACTCTAATTGATTCCGGATATAATCCTTTTTCGAAACTTGTTCAAAACTGGAATTTTATCCTTTTGAAAGAACCAATTGGTCTTAACAGGTGCTAGGGTGTGTCACATGACGTCAGAGGGCTCCGTTAGAAATCCAATACTAGGGATGTTGTGATGTCATAGAAAAACAAAAGGGGCTATGTCATAGAAAAACAAAGGGAGTGTGCCACAGAAAAACGAAGGGGTGTGTGTCACATGACGAAATATGCGTTTGAAACAGGGGTTAGGAGATTTACTAGTTAATTTTCCTGCTTTATTTTCCTTGTTATTACTACTTTTCTATTATACCGACCATATTCCAAGTAATTATGCCTGGACTCTTGCCAAAGGTGGGAATGTCACCAACTAGAAGCAGGTGCAAGGGGCTAGAAATAGCTGACCGCATTCAACAGGTGCGAGGGTGTGTACCGTGACGTCAGAGGGCATGACTTTGAAATCCTATTGGAAAAGGGAGGGCATGACTTTGAAAGCCTTATGGTCCAACTACTTAATTGGATTAACGGGTCAAATAATTTTAGACCCCAAGCGGATCAACGGTACAACTAAGGTATATTTATGTGCATATACGTGCATTTTCATAATTTGAAGTATCAATTGCTCCTAATCCGTCTGTTTGAAGTCATTACTTCTTGTTTTAACAAAACTTGTATTTTTCGACCGCCATCTTGAATCTGAAGCACCTAGCAACACTATAGTACAACTTAGATTAATTTTCCGTTCATATTCGGAAGTTCTGACATCGATTACTCCATACTGGTCGATTTGAGCGGTCATATCTTTTCATTTTGAAAAACTTATATTTTCGACCAGTATCTTGGATTTGAGGCACCTAGTGGCACTATGTAAATTTTAGGTTATTTTTAAGGTCATATTCGGAACCTCTACCATCGATTACCCCGATGCTAGCTTATTTCAACGGCTATGTCTTCTCATTTTGATGAACTCGTATTTTCGTCCGCCCTCTTATTTCCATCTGTATTTTTATCTTAGATTTCATGCCACCTAGCGACGTTCCAAGGAAATATCTCACTTACGTAATATAGCCACATTAAAGAACATGCTTGAAAGTACTTCTCAGCCAATTTTGGTGCTTTCCTCAAACACGGAAGAATTTTAGTGCTTTTCGCCCGAACTATTAATACGAAGATGGAATTTACTAAAGTTAGGAAGATACCAGGAAGATACATAATTTTGAAGATAAACAAAACATAAGTAAACGATATAATTTATAACACAATACATTGGTCAACATTATTAGAAGTTTTTTAAAATGAAATATTGTAAGATGGGTAATGAATTGTTATTTGGCGATAGTAGGTTTGTTGTATCGTCTCGGATGCAAGCACTATACTAGTAAGATTATTGCTACATTAAATTAAAAAAAAAATATATTTTTTCAAGTTTGCTTTTCTTCCATTACACTTTTTTCTTCTATTACATTTACTGAATCATATCCGATTTAATTGTTTATTAACCCCTTTGCTTCCCTCCCTGACGCTGAGATATAATTTGGGGTCAAGTGAGTCAACTTTTGTTTCTAACATAGGCTATATACAGGCATCAATTGGATAAATGTTGTGCGGGGAATGTCCTTGCTAAATTATTTGCCATGTTATTTTTATTGAAAAAAAGTCTTTTTGCATTTATATTGAAAATATTGAAAAGTGGTGAATCTGTCCCCTGTAGACATTGAAAATTTTTGTTTTAAAGCCCTTTTAACGTTTGCGTGACTTGACAACACTTCCATAAACTGGAGGAAAGAGTAGCAGTATATAGCCCAAGGTTATATTTCTCATGATTTTTTTAGTTTTTTTATTTCTTCAACGTTGACTAAATTTACGGGTATTACGTTGAAATATAGGTGACGCATGGCAAAATGCTTGGAAAAAAGTATTATTTGGTCTATAAAGTTGCATATTGATAGGGAATGGGGGGGGGGGGCTAAAATAAACTGAAGCGCTCGGCGGAATGACGAAAGTAAGTTTTTAGGATTCTGTAAAGTTTTTTTCGTAATGTTATAGCATTTCCTTCTCAATAGCCCCAATTGCGCATTGCTGTCACAATAACTAATAGCTTAACCTTTCAAACAAAAGTTAAGGACGTTAATTGGTAATTTTCGAAGCAATCCGTCTAATTATTGGTAATATCTATTTTCTGTATAGTGAAATAAAGCAGTTCATAATAACAGCTCAGTTTCAAGGAGCGAGTCAGCCAATAGTAACCTAAACTAAAAATAATTTTCTTTACAACAATTAGTACATCAAAGAATCGCCTTGTTATATTGATTCCAAATATAGCAATTTATTGGGTTTAATATTACTTATAAAAAGTAAACTTTTGATAAATAACCGGCTCTAAAAGTTGTTATAGACAAGGCCATATCAATAAGGGGCTAGGGTGTTTGATCCCCTCCCCCAAAATTTTGTCACACTCGTAAAAATGCAACAAAATGAATTCCAAAAAAATTGTATTTTTTTAGGAGCTTCTTCTGTAACCCTCCAACCAAACAAAAATTCTTGCTACGGTCCATGTCTCAGGTTTTTCATTTTTTTTGCTTGTTTTTGGCACTTTTTCAAAGGATCTAGAAATCCAACCGGCACCAATCAAGTGAAAGTGGGTTTTTTGCAGTATTCTTCCTACAGAAACGTGGTAAATTTTGAGGTCTGTAATACCAGTACATTACCACTGGTAGTAACAAAAACTTTTAACAGCCAGTTAATCTGTTGATACAGGACTATCTACTCTTTTTTGTTTTAAACTTTTTTGTTTTTGTGTTAAATTAAAAGTTTACTTATCACTTTGTTTCTTCTTTTCCAGCATTTCCCCCAAAAGAGTAGAACATACTGTTGTTTTTAGATAGTAAAGACTCGACAATGTCATTTGATGTCATTGGACAATGTCAATGTCATTGGAAAATTTTCTCCTCGGAAAGGAATTTTCCATGCAAAAATGTGACATTATTACACCACTATGTAGAAATTTTATATGTTTTCCAAATTCGAACCGTCAGGAAAAGTTCTACTTTATATAGACCGCCATTCCTTCTCTGTTTTGGCCTTGTCAAACAGTCCGTGGTAATGAACTGTAGCTAAGGAGTGAATCATTAGTAACCAAAATTCTAAAGAACGAAATTTTGACATAAATAGATGTACAAAAAAACTTCTTATTATAGTGATTCCATATATATAAAATTCATTAACCTTAATGTTACCCATCAACGGCAACAAGCCTGAGCAAAATTTGCCTTATTTCTAAAAAGGGGGTAAACTTCCCCTAAAAATCAAAAATCAAGCCATCACCATCTTAATGAAAATCACACCATAAGATTCAGCGTATCAGAGAATCTTACTGTAAAGGTTTAAAGCTGCTACTAAGACAATTGTGGAATATTGTTTTTTTGGCTAGAAGAAAGATCGTGGATCCGTGTTTATTTGTTTTTTTTTACAGTTTTTCTTCCCATGGGTGATCTTATCAAACCAATGGTCCTAAAACATTGAGAGGCGGCTAATTTAGACGAAAATTACATATTCTAGTGCCCTTTTTAAGTGACCAAAAAAGATTGGAGGGCAGCTAGCTCCCTCCCACTCCCCTTTTCCCACAAAATCGTCTAATCGAAATTCTGAGATAACCATTTTGTTAAGCGTAGTTAAAAAGTGAAAAGATTATTCCATTCAAGATAACACAACCTCCCACCCCCTCACTGCCCCTAGGGAAATGTCTAAGTTATAAAATTTCCCATTGCTTACGCATAGTATTTCTTGTTGGGAAGTTAGGATACATAATTCGGGTGAGGAGGGGGAATAGTCATTCTCTGCTTGAGGGATTTTTCACGTGAAAAATTTTCCATGTATAGGGAAATATCAGGGGGGTGAATTTTTCAAGGGATATTTTACACTGGGAGAATATTCCAAAATTGCTAGACAAAATTATTTTTATTTGCCTTACTTTCTCTTTGCCGACTCAAATTTACGTTTGCAGATGTTAAGGGTAATCGCACTGGGTAAATTGCCACACGGTCACGGCCTTTGAACACGCCTACAAAATCGTGTAACCTACATCTTTTTGTGTCTCATGGATTTTCTGGCATTATTTGAAAAATGATTAGAAATTAAATTTAAAAAAAAACAAGTTTTTTCGACAGAAAGTAATGAGTGACATTAAAACTTAAAACGAACAGAAACTGTTCCGTACACGAAAGGGGCTATCCCCTTTTCAAAACCTCGCTCTTATATGAAATTAATTAAAAAAAACTTCTTGCACAAATTAAGTTTTTCAAAGAAAAGTCAAGATTTCTATTAAACCAAAAATGAGCAAAAATAAAATCAAATAATCTACCAAGCGTGAAACTACCACAAAACAGCATCGATAAATAAATGAAAGTAGAGAGGGGGGTGTTACTCGTGTCACGCACCCCTGCTGCCACCTACAACTTTTTTAACACCATATATGAGCACGAGAACCACGTGGTTTATGGTTTTCTCAGTGAGAATGAAAAAACAGGAATTTTCTCACTTGAAAAACCATGAATTTTGTCACATTTATGGTTGTTTTCATGGATGGATATGTGTGTTGTTCGATTTATTTGATGTTTTTCTCGGATGTCAACATCAAATTATGGATGTTTTATGGTTTTTGTCAGTGAGAATTTGAAAAACAGGAATTTTGTCACATTTTTGTATGTTTTTATGGTTTTTGTCAGTGAGAATTTGAAAAACAGGAAATTTCTCACTTGGAAAACCATAAACCACGTGGTGCTGTCACGAGTCAGAACACCTGTGCTGTCGACCTCAATTCACCTATCGTGAATCAATAATTCCCCTTAGAAACAACAAATTAATTTTCCTTTCTTGTCAGATCAATCAATCAATGACATCATCTGTCAGACTTTAAAAATTTTCACCTAGAAACATTTTTCCAGGAATAGATCCAAAATCATTAATGTCTTTGCCTCGGGAACAGTTCTACTGGTCGAACTCCAAAGGATATTAATAACCAATCCAAAATCATTAATGTCTTTGCCTCGGGAACAGTTCTACTGGTCGAACTCCAAAGGATATTAATAACCAAAGGCCATGGAAACAATTAGGCAAGAAACATCTTAGCGATGAATTGTTTTAGCGCGCGAGAAGGTTTCATATTAATTTGAAATGCGTTAGCACAGAGATGCCAATAACAAAGGAACACGCTGAATTTGCGTTTAGGGATTATTTGGGCGAAACCGTTTTAGACAGGTTATGGAACTATTTCGGCGAAACAGATAGAGACATTTTAAAAGATGATTTTGAAGAGATTTTGGAGGAGGTTTTGAGTGTGGTCGTTATAATACACAAGTTTCATTTGAACAGTGTTGTGAGGTCCTCTAACCCAACCCCAAAGGGTCCCAATCCTCCTACCCCAACCCCGAAGGCAGCCCCCGGGCCGCCAAGCCCCCCACTCTCCCCCAGGGCCCCCGGCCCCCCTCAAAGACCCACCCAGACCCCCAAAGGCCATCCCCAGGCCCCCAGGCTCCCAACTGTCCCCCCCGGACCCCCAAAGACCATCCCTGTGCTCCAAAGGCCCTCCCTGTGCCCCCAAAGACCTTCCTCCGGTCCCCAAAGGCCCATCGAGCTCCCAAAGGACCAACGGGGTCCCAAAGGCCCTCCACCGGCCCCCAACTGCCCCCAAGGCCCTCCCCTGGTCCTCAAAGGTCCCCCAGGGCTCCCAACGGACCACCGGGGTCCCAAAGGCCCTCCCCCGGTCCCCACATGTCCCTCAGGCACACAACGCCCCTCCCGGTGCCCCAAAGGCCATCCTCCGGTCCCCAAAGGCCCATCGAGCTCCCACAGGACCAACGGGGTCCCAAAGGCCCTCCAACGGTCCCCAAATGTCCCCCAGGCACTCAAAGACCAGACCGGCGCCCCCCAGGCCTACCCCGACCCCCAACTGCCATCCCCCGCCCCCCAACGCCCATACACCGGTCCCCAAAGGTCCCCCCGAGCTCCCAAAGGACCACCGACCCTCAAGGGACACACAGACCCTCAAAGGCTCTCCCGTGCACCCGTCTTTCGTTGATGTGTGTTGTCTGAAACCTATGATTTGGGATGTGTAGTTTGCTACTTCAGGCTTTTCTGAGCTAAGGTTTCCTAGTATTTCCTAGGTGAATTTTGTCTGAAACCAATAGTTTGGGAATGAATAGTTTGCTATTTCAGGCATTTATGAGCTATGTTTATTATTCTTTAGTTGATGTGTGTTTAGTGAAACTTATGATTTGGGATATGTAGTTTGTTATTTTTTACTTTTATGAGTTGGATTTATTATTCTTTCATAGGTGTGTGATGTCTGAAACCTATGATTTGGGATGTGTAGTTTGCTATTTTCGACCTTTCTGAGCTGGATTT
Source organism: Artemia sp. Qi Xiang Cuo (assembly GCF_049724085.1). Lineage (NCBI taxonomy): Eukaryota > Metazoa > Arthropoda > Branchiopoda > Anostraca > Artemiidae > Artemia > Artemia sp. Qi Xiang Cuo. The sequence goes on along the minus strand of NC_142796.1, from coordinate 4,539,244 downwards.
CCTAGCCTTTCATAGGTATGCGTTGTCAGAAAATTATGATTTGGGATGTATAGTTTGCTATTTCAGGCTTTTCTGAGCTAAGATTTTCTAGTATTTCGTAGGTGAATGTTGTCTGAAACCAATAGTTTGGGATGAATAGTTTGCTATTTTTGACTTTTCTGAGCTAGGTTTCTTAGTCTTTCGTTGATGTGTGTTGACTGAAACCGATGATTTTGGGGTATGTAGTTTGCTATTTTTGACATTTCTGAGCTGGATTTCTTAGTCTTTCATAGGCGTGTGTTCTATGAAACCTATGATTTGGGGTGGGTGGATTGCTACTTTTGACTTTTCTGAGCTGGATTTCTTAGCCTTTCATAGGTGTTTGTTGTCTGAAACCTATAGTTTGGGGTGGATGGATTGCTACTTTTGACTTTTCTGAGCTGGATTTTTTAGCCTTTCATAGGTGTTTGTTGTCTGAAACCTATGATTTGGGATATGTAATTTGCTATTTCTGACTTTTCTGAGCTAGGTTTCTTAGACATTCATAGGTGTGTGGTGTCTGAAACCTATGATTTGGGATGTGTGGGTTGCTATTTCTGACTTTTCATAACCAGATTTCTTAGTCTTTCGTAGGTGTGTGATGTCTGAAACCTATGATTTGGGGGTGTGTGGGTTGATATTTTTTGACTTTTCTGAGCTAGATTTCTTAGTCTTTCATAGGTGTGTCCTTTCAGAAAATTATGATTTGGGAGGTATAGTTTGCTTTTTGGACTTTTCAGAGCTAGGATTTTTAGTCACTCATAGGTGTTGTTGTCTGAAACTTCGAGTTTGGGATGAGTAATTGGCTATTTCAGACTTTTCTGAGCTAAGGTTTCTTAGTATTTCGTAGGTGAATGCTGTCTGAAACCTATGATGTGGTATATTTAAGGTACTATTTCTGGCTTTTCTTTGTTAGATTTCTTAGTATTTCGTAAGTTAATGCTGTCTGAAACTTATGATTTGGGATCTGTAAATTACTATTTCGGGCTTTTATGTGTAAGAGTTATTAGTCTTTCGTAGGTGTGTGGTGTCTGAAACATATGATTTGGGATGGGTGGATTGCTATTTTTATACTTTTCTGAGCAGTATTTCTTAGACATTCGTAGGTGTGTGTTGACTGAAACCTATGATATGGGATGGTTAATTTGCTATTTCTGACTTTTCTGAGCTGGATTTCTTAGCCTTTCATATGTGTGTCCTTTCAGAAAATTATGATTTGGGATGTGTAGTTTGCTATTTGAACTTTTCAGAGCTATGATTCTTAGTCACTCATAGGTGTTTGTTGTCTGAAACTTTGAGTTTGGGATGAGTAGTTGGCTATTTCAGACTTTTCTGAGCTAAGGTTTCTTAGTATTCCATAGGTGAATGCTGTCTGAAACTTATGATTTGGGATATGTAAATTACTATTTCGGGCTTTTCTGAGTTGGATTTCTTAGTCTTTCATAGGTGTGTGATGTCTGAAACCTATGATTTGGGATGTGTAGTTTGCTATTTTCGACTTTTCTGAGTTAGTTTTATTAGCCTTTCATAGGTTTGTGTTTTCTGAAAATTATGTTTTGGGATGTGTATTTTGCTATTTCAGGCTTTTCTGAGCTAAGGTTTTCTAGTATTTCGTAGGTGAATGTTGTCTGAAACCTATAGTTTGGGATGAGTAGTTTTCTATTTTAGACTTTTCTGAGCTAGGTTTCTTAGTCTTTCGTTAGTGTGTGCTGACTGAAACCTATGATTTGAGATACGTAGTTTGCTATTTTGACTTTTCTGAGCTGAATTTATTAGCCTTTCCTAGGTGTGTGTTGAATGAAACCTATGATTGGGATGAGTGGTTTGCTATTTTTGTCTTTTCTGAGCTAGATTTATTAGCCATTCATAGGTGTTTGTTGTCTGAAACTTATGATTTGGGATGTCTAGTTTGCTATTTGAAATTTTCAGATCTATGATTCTTAGTCCGTCATATGCGTTTGTTGTCTGAAACTTCTAGTTTGGGATGAGTAGTTTCGATATTTCAGGCTTTTCTGAGCTAAGGTTTCTTAGTCTTTCATAGGTGAATGATGTCTGAAACCTATGATTTGGGATTTGTAAATTACTATTTCGGGCCTTTCTGAGTGGGATTTCTTAGTCTTTCATAGATGTGTGTTGTCTGAAACCTATGATTTGGGATGGGTGGATTGCTACTTTTGACTTTTCTGAGCTGAATTTCTTAGACTTTCATAGGTGTTTTTTGTCTGAAACCTATAGTTTGGGATGACTAGTTTGCTATTTATGACTTTTCAGAGATAGATTTCTTAGACGTTCTTTGGTGAGTGTTGTCTGAAACCTAGGATTTGGGATATTTAAATTACTATTTCGGGCTTTTCTAAGCTAGATTTTTTAGCCTTTCATAGGTATGTGTTGTCTGAAACATATGATTTGGGATGTGTGGGTTGCTATTTTTTGACTTTTCCGAGCTGGATTTCTTAGCCGATCATAGGTGAGTGCTGTCTTAAACTTGTGATTTGAGATGGTTAATTTGCTATTTCCGGCTTTTATTAGCTAGGTTTCATAGCCTCTCATAGGTGTGTGTTGTCAGAAAATTACGATTTGGGATGTGTAGTTTGCTATTTGAACTTTTCAGAGCTAGGATTCTTAGTCCATCATTGGTGTTTGTTGTCTGAAACCAATAGTTTGGGATGACTAGTTTGCTATTTCAGGCTTGTTCATTTTGAATGTCTGTCATGAAATGCAAGAGTTGGAAAATTAGGGTCTTAGTCCACCAGCTCAGTATTGGGGCCCCAGTCCACCAGCCTGAATGGTGGAAATTCACTAGCTCAGAATTGGGGTCCTAGTCCACCAGCCTGAATGGTTGAAATCCACTAGCTCAATATTGGGGTCTCAGTCCACCAGCCTGAATGGTGGTAATTCACGAGCTCAGAATTGGGGTCTTAGTCCACCAGCCCGAATGGCGGAAATTCACTAGCTCAGAATTGGGGTCTTAGTCCACCAGCCTGAATGGTTGAAATTCACATTAGACGACACAAAAACTTACACATACACACACATTAAAACTTACACACACACACAAAAACTTACACACACATTACTATACTTACACACACACAAAAACTAACACACACACACACACACACAAACTTACACAAGAACAATAAAAATAACATGCACGCACAAAATTACAATCACAAAAAATATTACACACACACACACACACACACAAAACTATCACACACACACACACACACAAAAAAAAAAACACACACGCAAAAAATAACACGAAAACCAAAAATAAAACACACACACACACAATCACACAAAAAATTACACATCAACACAAAAAAAAAACTCACACGCAAATGCACAAAAACTTACACACACACACACACACACACACACACACACAAACTTACACACAAACACAAAAACTAACACAAACACGCCAAATCATAAACACACAAAAACTTACACAGAAACACAAACACCAAAAAAAACAATCTAACACATGCACGCTAAAAATTAAATGAAAAAAAAAAAATACACGAAAAAAAATAATTACACACACACACACAAAACTAACACAAACACACACACGAAAACTCACACACACACACACGCAAAAACTTACACACACACAAAACAAACACACACACACACACACACACACACACACACACAAAAAATTACACATTAAAACAAAAAAACTCACAAACACACAATCAAAAACAATTACACACACACACACACACACACACACATAAACAAAACTAACACACACACACTCCAAAACTTACACACACACAAAAACTAACACATGCACATTAAAACTTACACACACACACATTAAAACTTACACACACACGACAAAACTCACACACACACACACACACAAACTTAAACACACACACACTCACAAACAAACAAACAAACAAAAAAACACACACACACACACAAAAACTTACACAAGCACACGAAAACTTACATGCACACAAAAACTTACATGCACACAAAACTCACACACACACACAAACAAACACAAAAAAATACAAACACAAAAAAAAACACACACAAACAATAAACACACCAAAAAACAACCCAAACAAAAATAAAAACAGAACACAAAAAAAACTCAAAAACACCCGAACAAAAAATTACACACACACACACAAAACTTACACACCCACACACAAAAACTAACACATACACGCAAAAAATTACAAAAAAACAAACAAACACACAAACACACAAAAACAAACACACAAAAAAAAAAACACAAACAAACACATAAAAAAAAAACAAACAAAAAAACAAATAAACACACACACACACACACACACACACACAAACACTAACAAAAACAAACAAAAAAAACTTAAAACAAAACGCAAAAGCTTAGACACACAAAAACTAAAACACACACACAAACACAAACACACACACACAAAACTTACACATGCACACGAAAACTTACATGCACACAAAAACTTATACACACACACACGAAAACTTACACACACACGTCAAAACTAACACACACAAGAGCTTAGACACACAAAAACTTACACACACACACACAAAATCACACCTACACGCAAAAACTACACACACACACACAACACACAAACTACACACACACACACTTACACACACACACACACACAAACACACAAACTTACACACACATTTACACACACACACACAAAAACTTACACACACACACACGAACACAGACGCACACACAAAAACTTACACACACGCACAAAAACTTACACACACACACAACACTACACACACGCACAAACTACACACACACACACACGAAAACTTATGCAAACACACGAAAACTACCATCTCACAGTTACATTGTCTTATTTTTTCAAATTTCATTTTGAATTTTTTTCGTGAAATACAATATTTGTAATATTTCATTAGTGACTTGATCTGCTTTAGCTTCTCAGAGTTACATTCTCTTGATTTTTCAAAGTTCATTTTGAATTTCTGTAATGAAATGCACGAGTTGGAAAATTGGGGTCTTAGTCAACAGCTCAGTATTGGGGACCCAGTCACCACCCTGAACGGTGGAAATTCACTAGCTCAGAATTGGGGTCATAGTCCACCAGCCTGAATGGTGGAAATCCACTAGCTCAAAATTGGGGTCACAGTCCACCAGCCTGAATGGTGGAAATTCATTAGCTCAGAATTGGGGTCACAGTCCACCAGTCTGAATGGTTGAAATTCACTAGCTCAGAATTGGGGTCTTAGCCCACCAGCGTGTATGGTGGAAATTCATATTAGATGAGGTTATGTGCGCAAACACACACAGAGAGAGACGTGGACCCCACAGGGACAACACATACACAAAGCTATTACATCGCACCCTGTCATGTGAGGCTGGTTTGGTTAGGTTAGTATCCATTAAGGGAAGTGCGGGTAAGGTAGGCTAGGTTAGCCCACATACACTTCACTTAGGTTAACTGAGGTTAGGTGAGAGACAGGCAAAAAGTTAGGTGTATGATTAGGTTAGGTTAGGTTAGGTTAAGTTAGGTTAGGCTAGGTCAGCCTACGTACGCGTGCGTACGTAGGCTAACTTAGCCTAACCTAACTTAACCTATCCTAACTTAATCTACCCTAACCTAATCATACACCGAACGTTTTGCCTGTCTCTCACCTAACCTAAGCTAACCTAAGTGAAGCGTACGTGGGCTAACCTAGCCTAATTTACTCTAACCTAGCTTAATCTATCCCAACCTAACCAAACCATACTCACCGGAAAAGGTTAGGTGTCGTCTCTTTGTGTATGTGTTGTCTCTGTGGGTTAGTCGTCTCTCTCTGTGTGTGTGTGCGCACGTAACCTCGTCTGATGTGAATTTCAACCATTCAGGCTGGTGGGCTAAGACCCCACTTCTGAGCTAGTAAATTTCCACCATTCAGGCTGGTGGACTATGACCCTAATTCTAAGCTAGTGAATTTCCACCATTCAGGCCGGTGGACTGAGACCCCAATATTGTGCTAGTGGAGTTCCACCATTCAGGTTGGTGTACTATGACACCAAGTCTGAGCTAGTGAATTTCCACCGTTCAGGGTGGTGGACTGGGTCCCCAATACTGAGCTGGTGGACTAAGACCCCAATTTTCCAACTCTTGCATTTCACGATAGAAATTCAAAATGAACTTCAAAAAATCAAGAGAATGTAACTGTGAGAAGGTAAAGCACAGCAAGTCACTACTGAAATATTCCAACTCTTGCATTTCACGATAGATATTCAAAATGAAATTTGAAAAATTAAGACAATTTAACTGTGATATGGTAGTTTTCGTGTGTGTGCATAAGTTTTCGTGAGTGTGTGTGTGTAAGTTTTTGTGTGTGTGTGTTTGTTTTTGTGTTTGTGTGTGTGTTTTGTGTGTTTTTTTATGTTTTTGTGTGTGTTTTAGCTTGCTTTTGTTTGCTTATGTTTTTGTGTGTGTGTGTGTATTTATTTGTGTGTGTGTGTTATTGTTTGTGTGTGTGTGTGTGTGTGTGTAAGTTTTTTTGTGTGTGTAAGTTTTTGTGTGTGTGTGTGTGTGTAAGTTTTTGTGTGTAGGTGTAAGTTTTTGTGTGTGTGTGTGTAAGTTTGTGTGTGTCTTAGCTCATGTGTGTGTAAGTTTTGAGGTGTGTGTGTTAGTGTTCGTGTGTGTGTGTCTTAGTTTTTGTGTGGTTGTATGTGTTCGTGTGGTTGTTTTAGTTTGTGTGTGTGTGTGTGTGTGTGTGTGTGTGTGTGTGTGTTTTGTGTGTCTAAGCTTTTGCGTGTGGATATAATTTTTTTGTGTGTGTGTTTAAGTTTGTGTGTGTGTGTTTGTGTGTGTGTGTGTGTTAGTTTGTGTTTTTTTAAGTTTTTGTTTGTGTGTGTGTTTAAGTTTTTGTGTGTGTGTGTGTGTGTGTGTGTGTGTGTAAGTTTTTGTGTGTGTATGTTTTGGTGTGTGTGTGTGTAAGTTTTTGTTTGTGTGTGTGTGGATGTTTTGTGTGTGTTGTTGTTTTGGTGTGTTTGTGTGGTTTTGTTTTTGTGTGTGTGTTTTTTTTTTTGTGTGTGTGTTTTTTTGTTTTTTTTTGTGTGTGTGGTTTTTTGTGTGTTTGTGTGTTTGTTTGTGTGTGTTTGTGTTTGTTTGTAAGTTTTTGTGTGCCTGTAAGTTTTTGTGTGCATTTTATTTTTCGTGTGAATGTGTAATTTTTTGTGTGTATGTGTGTGTGTGTATGTGTGTGTGTGTGTGTGAGTGTCTGAGTTTTTGTTTATGTGTTTGTTTATGTGTGTAAGTTTTGGCGTGTGTGTGTAAGTTTTCGTGTGTGTGTGTGTAAGTTTTCGTGTGCATGTGTAAGTTTTGTGTGTGTGTAAGTTTTGGCGTGTGTGTGTGTAAGTTTTGTGTATGTGTGTGTGTGTGTGTGTAAGTTTTTGTGCGTGTGTGTGTGTGAGTTTTTTTGTGTTCATGTGTGTGTGTGTGTGTGTGTGTGTGTGTGTGTGTGTGTGTTTTAGTTTGTGTGTGTGTGTTAGTTTTGGAGTGTGTGTGTGTTTTTTTTTGTGTGTGTGTGTGTTTTAGTTTTGTGTGTGTGTGTTATTTTTTTTGTGGATGTTATTTTTTGTGTTTTTTTTATTTTTCTAGTGCTTGTTTTAGTTTTTGTGTGTGTGTGTGTGTGTGTGTGTGTTTTTTTTTGGGTGTGTGTATTAGTGGTCTTGTTTTTTTTTTTGGTCGTGTGTGTGTGTCTTTGTGTGTTTGGTGTGGTTTGTGGGTTTTGTGTTTAGTGAGTTTTCATTTGGTGTTGAGTTTTTTTTTTTGTGTTCATTTTGTTTAGTGGTGTTGCGTGTGTGTGTGTGTGTGTGTATGTTTTTGTGTGTGTGTATTTGGTTGTGTGTGTGTGTGATTGTTCGGTTTTTTTGGTTGTTTTTAGTGTTTTGTGTGTGTGTGTGTGTGTAAGATAGTTTTTGGATGTAAGTGTCTGTGTGAATGTAAGTTTTAGTGTGCATGTGTTTGTTTGTGTGTGTGTGTGTGTGTGTAAGTTTGTGTGTGTGTGTGTAAGTTTCGGCGTGTGTGTGTAAGTTTTGGTGTGTGTGTGTAAGTTTTCATGTGTGTGTGTGTGTAAGTTTTTGTGTCGTCTAATGTGAATTTCAACCATTCAGGCTGGTGGACTAAGACCCCAATTCTGAGCTAGTGAATTTCCACCATTCGGGCTGGTGGACTAAGACCCTAATTCTGAGCAAGTGAATTTCCACCATTCAGGCTGGTGGACTGAGACCCCAATATTGAGCTAGTGTATTTCCACCATTCAGGCTGGTGGACTAAGACCCCAATTCTGAGCTAGTGAATTTCCACCGTTCAGGCTGGTGGACTGGGACCCTAATAATGATCTGGTGGACTAAGACCCTAATTTTCCAACTCTTGCATTTCATGACAGAAATTCAAAATGAACAAGCCTGAAATAGCAAACTAGTCATCCCAAACTATTGGTTTCAGACAACAAACACCAATGATGGACTAAGAATCCTAGCTCTGAAAATTTCAAATAGCAAACTACACATCCCAAATCGTAATTTTCTGACAACACACACCTATGAGAGGCTATGAAACCTAGCTAATAAAAGCCGGAAATAGCAAATTAACCATCTCAAATCACAAGTTTCAGACAGCACTCACCTATGATCGGCTAAGAAATCCAGCTCGGAAAAGTCAAAAAAATAGCAACCCACACATCCCAAATCATAGGTTTCAGACAACACATACCTATGAAAGACTAAGAAATCTAGCTTAGAAAAGCCCGAAATAGTAATTTACATATCCCAAATCCTAGGTTTCAGACAACACTCACCTAAGAACGGCTAAGAAACCTAGCTCTGAAAAGTCAAAAATAGCAAACTAGTCATCCCAAACTATAGGTTTCAGACAACAAACACCTATGAAAGGCTAAGAAATTCAGCTCAGAAAAGTCAAAAGTAGCAATCCACCCATCCCAAATCATAGGTTTCAGACAACACACATCTATGAAAGACTAAGAAATCCCACTCAGAAAGGCCCGAAATAGTAATTTACAAATCCCAAATCATAGGTTTCAGACATCATTCACCTATGAAATACTAAGAAACCTTAGCTCAGAAAATCCTGAAATAGCGAAACTACTCATCCCAAACTAGAAGTTTCAGACAACAAACGCCTATGACGGACTAAGAATCATAGCTCTAAAAAGTTCAAATAGCAAACTAGACATCCCAAATCATAAGTTTCAGACAACACACACCTATGAACAGCTAAGAAATCTAGCTCAGAAAAGACAAAAATAGCAAACCACTCATCCCAATCATAGGTTTCAGTCAACACACACCTAGGAAAGGCTAATAAATCCAGCTCAGAAAAGTCAAAATAGCAAACTACGTATCTCAAATCATAGGTTTCAGTCAGCACACACTAACGAAAGACTAAGAAACCTAGCTCAGAAAAGTCGAAAATAGCAAACTACTCACCCCAAACTATAGGTTTCAGACAACATTCACCTACGAAATACTAGAAAACCTTAGCTCAGAAAAGCCTGAAATAGCAAACTACACGTCCCAAATCATAATTTTCTGACAACACATACCTATGAAAGGCTAAGAAACCTAGCTCAGAAAAGTCGAAAATAGCAAACTACACATCCCAAATCATAGGTTTCAGACATCACACACCTATGAAAGACTAAGAAATCCAACTCAGAAAAGCCCGAAATAGTAATTTACATATCCCAAATCATAAGTTTCAGACAGCATTCACCTACGAAATACTAAGAAACCTTAGCTCAGAAAAGTCTGAAATAGCCAACTACTCATCCCAAACTCGAAGTTTAAGACAACAAACACCTATGAGTGACTAAGAATCCTAGCTATGAAAAGTCCAAAAAGCAAACTATACCTCCCAAATCATAATTTTATGAAAGGACACACCTATGAAAGGCTAAGAAATCTAGCTCAGAAAAGTCAGAAATAGCAAATTAACCATCCCATATCATAGGTTTCAGTCAACACACACCTACTAATGGCTAAGAAATCCTGCTCAGAAAAGTCAAAAAATAGCAACCCACACATCCCAAATCATAGTTTTCAGACACCACACACCTATGAAAGACTAAGAAATCCAACTCAGAAAAGCCCGAAATAGTAATTTACATATCCCAAATCATAAGTTTCAGACAGCATTCACCTACGAAATACTAAGAAATCTAACTCAGAAAAGCACGAAATAGTAATTTACATATCCCAAATCATAGGTTTCAGACAGTATTCACCTACGAAATACTAAGAAACCTTAGCTCAGAAAAGTCTGAAATAGCCAATTACTCATCCCAAACTCGAAGTTTCAGACAACAAACACCTATGAGTGACTAAAAATCTTAGCTCTGAAAAGTCCAAAAAGCAAACTATACCTCCCAAATCATAATTTTCTGAAAGGACACACCTATGAAAGACTAAGAAATCTAGCTCAGAAAAGTCAAAAAATATCAACCCACACACCCCCAAATCATAGGTTTCAGACATCACACACCTACGAAAGACTAAGAAATCCGGGTATGAAAAGTCAGAAATAGCAACCCACACATCCCAAATCATAGGTTTCAGACACCACACACCTATGAATGGCTAAGAAACCTAGCTCAGAAAAGTCAGAAATAGCAAATTACATATCCCAAATCATAGGTTTCAGACAACAAACACCTATGAAAGGCTAAGAAATCCAGCTCAGAAAAGTCAAAAGTAGCAATCCATCCACCCCAAACTATAGGTTTCAGACAACAAACACCTATGAAAGGCTAAGAAATTCGGCTCAGAAAGGTCAAAAGTAGCAATCCACCCATCCCAAATCATAGGTTTCATAGAACACACGCCTATGAAAGACTAAGAAATCCAGCTCAGAAATGTCAAAAATAGCAAACTACACACCCCAAATCATCTGTTTCAGACAACACACATCAACTAAAGACTAAGACACCTAGCTCAGAAAATTCAAAAATAGCAAACTATTCATCCCAAACTATTGGTTTCAGACAACATTCACCTACGAAATACTAGAAAACCTTAGCTCAGAAAAGTCTGAAATAGCAAACTATACATCCCAAATCATAATTTTCTGACAACGCAAACCTATGAAAGGCTAGGAAATCCAGCTCAGAAAAGTCGAAAATAGCAAACTACACATCCCAAATCATAGGTTTCAGACACCACCCACCCATGAAAGACTAAGAAATCCAACTCAGAAAAGTCAAAAATAACAAACTACATATCCCAAATCATACGTTTCACTCAACACACATCAACGAAAGGCTAAGAAACCTAGCTCATAAAAGCCTGAAATAGCAAACTACTCATCCCAAACTATTGGTTTCAGACAACATTCACCTAGGAAATACTAGGAAACCTTAGCTTAGAAAAGCCTGAAGTAGCAAACTACACATCCCAAATCATAGGTTTCAGACAACACACATCATCGAAAGACGGGTGCACGGGAGAGCCTTTGAGGGTCTGTGTGTCCCTTGAGGGTCGGTGGTCCTGTGGGAGCTCGGGGGGACCTTTGGGGACCGGTGTATGGGCTTTGGGGGTCTGGGGAGGGCATTTGGGGGTCTGGGTAGGCCTTTGGGGCGCCGGGATGGTCTTTGAGTGCCTGGGGGACATTTGGGGACCGTTGGAGGGCCTTTGGGACCCCGTTGGTCCTTTGGGATCGCGATGGGCCGTTGGGGACCGGAGGATGGCCTTTGGGGCACAGCGAGGGCCTTTGGGTGCCAGTGGGACAATTGGGGACCAGTGGAGGGCCGTTGTGACCCCGTTGGTCCGTTGGGAGCCCGGGGGGACCGGGGAGGACCAGGGGAGGGCCGTTGGGGCAGTTGGGGGCCGGTGGAGGGCCTTTGGGACCCCGTTGGTCCTTTGGGAGCTCGATGGGCCTTTGGGGACCGGAGGAGGGCCTTTGGGGGCACAGGGAGGGCCTTTGGAGCACAGGGATGGTCTTTGGGGGTCCGGGGGGGACAGTTGGGAGCCTGGGGGCCTGGGGATGGCCTTTGGGGGTCTGGGTGGGTCTTTGGGGGCGCCGGTGGCCCTTTGGGAGTTTGGGGGGCTTTGAGGACCGGGGGCTTCCTTCGGGGTTGGGGTAGGAGGATTGGGACCCTTTGGGGTTGGGTTAGAGGACCTCACAACACTGTTCAAATGAAACTTGTGTATTATAACGACCACACTCAAAACCTCCTCCAAAATCTCTTCAAAATCTTCTTTTAAAATGTCTCTATCTGTTTCGCCGAAATAGTTCCATAACCTGTCTAAAACGGTTTCGCCCAAATAATCACTAAACGCAAATTCAGCGTGTTCCTTTGTTATTGGCATCTCTGTGTTAACGCATTTCAAATTAATATGAAACCTTCTCGCGCGCTAAAACAATTCATCGATAAGATGTTTCTTGCCTAATTGTTTCCATGGCCTTTGGTTATTAATATCCTTTGTAGAGTTTCGAGCCAGTAGAACTGTTCCCGAGGCAAAGACATTAATGATTTTGGATCTATTCCTGGAAAAATGTTTCTAGGTGAAAATTTTTAAAGTCTGACAGATGATGTCATTGATTGATTGATCTGTCAAGAAAGGAAAATTAATTTGTTGTTTCTAAGGGGACTTATTGATTCACAATAGGTGAATTGAGGTCGACATCACAGGTGTTCTGACTCGTGACAGCACCACGTGGTTTATGGTTTTCCAAGTGAGAAAGTTCCTGTTTTTCAAATTCTCACTGACAAAAACCATAAAAACATACAAAAATGTGAGAAAGTTCATGTTTTTCAAATTATCACTGACAAAACCATAAAACATCCATAATTTGATGTTGACATCCGAGAAAAACATCAAATAAATCGAACAACACACATATCCATTCATGAAAACAACCATAAATGTGACAAAATTCATGGTTTTTCAAGTGAGAAAAATTCTGTTTTTTCAAATTCTCACTGAAAAAAACCATAAACCACGTGGGTCTCGTGCTAATATATGGTGTTAAAAAAGTTGTAGGTGGCAGCAGGGGTGCGTGACACGAGTAACACCCCCCTTTCTACTAATGAAACCCAAAATGAACAGATATTACAATAAATAACCGAGTCAAACTCAAAACAAGCAGAAATTAACGTGAGTAGGGCTTAAAATTCCTGTGCCTTCCAAAGCCAGAATATAATTTGCACTTTACTGAAAAAATACAAATGTTTTTACTTTTGTAACTTCAATAAAACAAATGATATTAACATTTCGATTACTAAATATCAGTATATGTATATTAAACTGACAATGCATATTCATTTTTTCAAGCTAATTGGAAAAATGACTTTCTTTTACCGTTTTCGAGCCACATATTTGGGGGTTCTGAGACCCAGCTGAGACTCAGCGATTGCGCTGCCTATGATTTCTGTTCGTTTTGGGTTACATTTATTTATCGATGTTGATTTTTGGTAGTTTCACGCTTGGTAGATTATTTGATTTTATTTTTGCTAATTTTTGGTTTAATGGAGTTCGTTAACTTTCTTTGAAAAACTTATTTTGTGGAAACAGTTTTTTTTAATTAATTTCTGTTCGTTTTATATTGACATAGTCTTTTCAGGGAAAAAGAAAATAATGCTTTAAATCTTTTCGTTTTTTAAGACTTTATAGTTAGGCCTTTTATATATATGCTGGAGAAAAATTTTCAGCAATATTCACAAACATAAACCATTGTAAAAATCTGGACAAAAACAGTTGTGTTTAATTTAGTTTCATACCTCCTCTAGTTGATCTGAAATAGAAAACTTGATACCATTCGCAAAAAAATCTTTTTACTTTCTTTGATAGCTTGGATACACATACACTATTTTGATATGGTTAAATTTTAAGAGCAGAAGTATCACCGAAAGTTTGAACATAATACCTTCTTTCGTTCTTGGGATACTGCTGAGATGCCTTATTGGGAATTAGCATTAACAAAGTGTATTTTGATTTAATCTCAAGGAAACATTTAGTTTTTAAACATAATGGCCAAATGGGAGGGTGGGTGTGTTTTCATTAAAAAAGGCATTAGCCCTTTTCATTTTCAATCAAATGAGCCCTTTTTGAAGTTGCTACAACAACTCCTTCGATACCAAGTGCCCTGGTCTAAAAAAAAATACATAGTACCCTCATCGACCTTTACTATAATAATGTCAAGCCTTCCAATCACTTTCGACTATTAAAAAGGGCACTAGCCCTTTCAATTTTCAATCGAATGAGCCCTTTTTGAGTTTCTACGGCAAAGCTTTCTATAAACACCTTATATGCCCCCAGGGTATGAATTACAACCCTTGCCCTGAGGGCTGTGAGGGGGTTGTCATCATCAAACCCAATTTCCAGAACTTTCAACTACGTTAAACAAAATGGCTATCTCAAAATTTTTATGGCTGTGTTTCTGGAAATAGTGGGCGTGAACGGGGCGTTACATGCTCTTCAATCACTTTCAATTATTAAAAAAGGCACTAGCCCTTTCAATTTCCAATCGAATGAGCCCTTTTGAAGTTTCTACGACAACGCTATCAATGAAAAGCTTATATGCCCCCAGGGCATAACTTACAACCCTTGCCCTGAGGGCTGGGGGGTTGTCATCCTCAAAGACCTAATTTCCAGAACTTTCAACTACGTTGAAGAAAATTGCTAACTCAAAATTTTGATTGGATAAGTTTGGCGAAATGGTAGGCGTGAGAGGGGGGTTAGTTACCCTGCAACCACTTCCGACTATTAAAAACAGCACTAGCCTTTTCAATTTCCAATCGAAAGAACCCTTTTTGAAGTTTCTAAGACAACGCTTTCTATAAAAACCTTTTATGCCCCAGGGCATAACTTAAAACCGTTGCCCTGAGGGCTTTTAGGGGGTTTTCATTCTCAAAAATATAATTTTTGGACCTTTCAACTACGTTGAAAAAAATGGCTATCCAAAAATTTTGATTGAATGTGTTTGGGGAAATGGTGGGCGTGAGAGGGGCGCTACTTGCCCTCCAATCACTGTCGACTATTAAAAAGGGCACTATCCGTTTCAATTTCCAATCGAATGATTCCTTTTCGAAGCTTTTACGACAGCGCTGTCTATATAAAAAACCTTACATACCCCCAGGGCATAGCTTACAACTCTTACCCTGAGGGCTGTGGGGTGAATTTCATCCTCAAACACATAATTTCAGGACTTGTTAACTACTTCGAACAATATGGCAATCTCAAATTTTTGAGTAGATATGTTTAGGGTCATGGTGGGTGTGAGAGGGGTGTTAGTTATCCTCTATGCACTTTCGACTATTAAAAGGGCAGAGGCCCTTCTAGTTTCCAATCGAATTAGCCCTTTCTGAAGTTTCTACAACATCACTGTCTATAAAAACCTTATATGTCCCCAGGGCATAACTTACAACCCTTCCCCCAAGGGCTCTGAGGGGGTTATCATCCTCAAAGACCTAATTTCTAAAACTTTTAACTACGTTGAACAAAATGGTAAATTTTGAGTAACAAACTCAGATAGTAGGTAAATTCCAAATTTCTTAATTGCATACTTAGTATAAAAAAACTTAATAAAAGGACATTCGACTGCAATAATCTCAGCTAGTTGATAAATTCCAAGTGTTTTAGTTCCTGGCTGAGTACCAAAAATTAAAAAAAGTACTTTTGAGTATAACAAACTCAGCTATCTCGTAAATTCTGAGTGTTTTAGTTACCGACTGCGTATCGAAAATGTAACAAAAGCACTTTTGAGTACAACAAACTCAGCTACTTGGTAAATTCCGAGTCTTTTAATTGGTGATACAGTATCAAAAATTAAATAAAAACACTTTTGCATACAACAAACTCAGCTAGTAGGTAAATTCTGAATGTCTTAGATGTTTACTGATTATCAAAAATTTAATAAAAGCACTTTTCACTACAATAAACTCTGATGCTTGATAAATTCCGAATGTTTTAGTTGCTGGCTGAGCACCAAAAAATTAATAAAAGTACATTTGACTGCAACAAACTCAGCTAACTGGTAAATTTTGAGCGTTTTATTTTCTGATTGAGTAACCAAAATTTAATGAAAAAACTTTCGAATACAAGAAACTCAACTAGTTGATAAATTCTGTATGTTTTGCTTGCCGGCTGAGTACCAAAAAATTAATAAAAGCACTTTTGAATGCAACAATCTCAGCTAGTCGATAAATTTAGTGTTTTAGTTGCTAGCTAAGTACCAAATATTTAATGAAAGCACCTTTGAGTACGAAAACCTCAGCTAGTTTATAAATTCCGGGTGTTTTACTTGCAGGCTGAGCATCAAAGATTTAATGAGCGTACTTTTTTTAGTACTACAATCTCAACTAGTTTGTAATTTTCTAGTGTCTTAGTTACTCACTGAGTATCAACAAATTTAATAAACGCACTTTTGACTGCTACAAACTCAGCTAGTTTGTATGTTTCGAGATTTTTAGTTGCTGACTGAGTACCAGAAATTTAATAAATACACTTTTGAGTAAAACAAAATCAGCTAGCTGATAGTTTCTGAATTTTTCAGTTACCGACTGGGTAACAACAAAATTTAACAAAACCAGTTTTGAGTACAAAAACTTAGCTAGTTGGTAATTTCCGAGTGTTTAGTTGCTGACTGACTAACAAAAATGTAACGAAATCCTCGTTTTTTCACCTTTGTTTTATTTTATTTTTCATTTTGTTGTTTTCTTTCCTCTCACAGTTTCATTTGTCATTTTTGAGTACAACAAATATTTTTAACTATAATAATCCGTTTGAAATATGAAAGTATATTTTTCACGAATTTGAAGCCTAAGCTTCTTTATTATGTTCTAACAAAAATTAATAAACTCGAATGTATCTTAAGCAAAGTTACGACGGCACTATGAGAGAAATGATACAACCCAAAACGTTTTTAACAGAGCCAAATGATCTTAAGTGTTTTATTTTGAGTTGTGACGTAACTAGTGTCCTGATTTAGGTTGCTTGTAATACATTGTTAACTATGACAAACTGTTTGAGACATGACGGTTCATATTTTCTAAGAAACTGTAACCGAAGCTTCTTAGAACGTTCTAGCCAAAAAATAATAAAGTCAAATATATTTCACGCAATGTTATGACGGCGTTATAAGATACATGATGCAACCTCATACGTTTTTTCCCGCTTTATTTATTTAATCAGACTCTAGTATACAGCCTTTGAGCCCGGTAATGGTGCCCATGTCTGAAAATTCCCGTGCTTGCATCACGGAGTTTTGAATAAGTATTTTAAACGTTGGAGTTGTTCGCGTACCCTAACAAAATAATGTAAACATAACAAAGTAATACAATGAAATATTTTCTTATCGAAATAATGACATACACAATATTACATGCTATTAATATCATCATATAACAAGTTTCAACGTTTTGAATTCGTTCCATAAAAGAGTTCATTATTTTTTCCCTTGACATAGCACTTGTTCCATTTTGGTGTCATACACGGCTTTTAACATGGTTTCAGCTATAGGTTCAATATGAGTTTTGTCATTGATATTATTGGATGCATTGACTCTATCTCTTGATAAACTGTCGATGATAGTTGAAACATTTACTGACGCATTGTTTTTCATCGATTCATCTTTATATTCCTTGGTGATTTTATATGCCAATACTTTTTATTTAGCCTGTAATTTCACTGTCCATTACGACATTATTTTTACACAGGTAGCACTTCCGGCACATAGACAAGATATGGTTTATGATATTGATAGAGGAGTACGCTTTTCTTCTTTTGACCTTCCGTTGAATGCTAATACCCGAAAGCTGGCGAAAGGGTTTATCACTAGGTAACGTGTTACCATAAGCACTAGAAAGAAGTTGTCCCTCACCATAAACTATTGTTTTTATGTTGGCATTCTCTTTGAGTGATATCGTCTCTGGAGATCTCACTCTCGCATATCCGCCATCATAAGATTTGAATTGTTTCGATACCCAAAAGAAATCTAATGTCTCAATGTCATGACAATTCACGCATACATTTCCAATAGTGTTACCACTAGTGCTTGTTTTGTAGTTCAAATATTCGTCTTTGTCAGCAATCAATGCTGCAATAACACTATCATGTCCACAGACTTTCTTGAAATACTTCATCTTCACTTTTTTCAAATAATAGGTCACTGTTTATCCTTCCAGTGCACAATTAATATTTATCGAATTCATGAAATAAACTAACTACTCTCGATGACCAGCCGCAGAGTACCATGGAGGTAGCCAGATCAAATAAAATTCATTTTATATTTAAAAATCTAGATGGTGACACGTTTTCACTACCTAAAGTGCTGCCATCTTTTCGGCTCTGGTTAAAGATGGCAGCATAACCGAATTTAAAGCTTTTTTACATTGAGTTAACTGCTTTTCAATTTAGGCTTGATTAGGTTCACTTAGCGTGTTCTGCGACGCTAGGACTTTTAAACGTAAAATTCACTGAGTTGTTGGTTTTTTTTATGCTGCTTCCTCCGTAGTACTCTGTGGCTGGTCATCGAAAGTGGTTCGCTTGTTCTATGATTTCGATCAATATTAATTGTGCACTGGAAGGATAAACTCTTAGTCGACGTATCATTTGATAAAAAGTGACTACGGGTATCATTTGCCGCTCTATGGAGAGTTTACTGCAGAAGGTCGCAAACTGTTTCAACTTTAAGTTTACAATATGTAAGAGTGGTTGCAGTTATGCCATTTTGTCACCACAGTCGAAATTTTTATTGTTCGTGAAATGCAGATACTGCTTTATCTGAGTTCCAAATTCGGAACACTTTCATATAAGCCTTGAGACATGTTTTTTCTAGCAGACTGACAAATGTTGTTCAATAATCCTACTCCCTAATGAACTGGCTTTGCCAAAGTCTATACTTTAGACAGTATTAGCTGAAATTATAGCTAAGCCTTAGGTTAAAAATAGCCTCATCAAATTTCTCAAACTTTTCAGTTATACTAAAATCGAGAAAATATACTTACTCTCGATAATTCTGAATATGAAAATTTAATCTTACGGTTTAAACACTGTTCTTAACTATGGAATACTCCTGGGTGTCTCAACTACAACACAATGAGCTAAAAAATATAAGGCAAACTGTTCCTAATTGGGAACGTTGGGTGCTAATGGGTTAAATTCCTCACCTATTTAGAGCGTTTGTGTGGCCAGTCATCGCCGTTTCTTTTTTGCAACCGTGGATTTCATTGTAAATTTTATTCCATCTTTAATTCCGAAATTTTTCTCCACCCCTTTTCCCTTAGTAGTTTAGATTCATCTATCGTTTAATTTAATTTCTTAAGAATTTATAGATAACAAATACGGATTTTCCAGTTTTCAACCAAATATTAGTGTTCAAAATTTTGTTTACAATTCAATTTTATTCTCACTGTCGTTTGTTCCATGCCTTTTTCTTTAGCTATTGCGATTCTTCAAAAAGTTTTAATCACATTTATCTGTGGTTTATCTTCATCAATCAATCCCTTATACATTTTAAATGCCTTCAATTAGTATTTTCGTCCTTCTGAAATTACGATTTTTTTGCAATTGGACCTTTAACTTTTGCCTTGGCTTGTTTTTTGTCATTATTAAAAACATAACCCCAACTTTTTTTTTAACAGAGGCTGATCCAGTACTAGGTTCTTGGCTAACGTCCTTATAAACTTTAATGTCTTAATCTTTAGAGATTTCATCACCTGGAGCTCTTATAAAATTCTAAAATACGTTGAATTGAATCATATTGCTGTCTCTAATTACCCTTTCATGACATATCGTTATTGACTTAATTATTTGTAATTTTTGGCTGGTAACATAGTTTTCTTACTAAACGCCTTATCTGGAGATTAAATCGTTGGTCACCAATGTGGATCAATAACTGCATGAACAATTTTGTGGATATAGAAAAGTAATTTCCATAACTTCAACAGTACTTTCATTATTGTTAGATTTAAGCTTTAGCTCAATTTTAAGCTTTCCTTATATCTTTCTTAACTTTAACCAACAAGTTTGACAAACAGCGATTCCAATTTGGTTCGTTTTCCTCAAACTGACCGACAACTGAAGTGGGTTGTTTCTAATAAACAAAACCTTTGATGGTAGCTAGAATACGATTGTTAACAAACAATGTGTCGCTAGACCAGATTGCTGATGAGCAATGTTGACCAACAACTTACTTACTTAAGGCTCTTGCTCGGCAGCTTCGCCAGCGTAGAGGGAACCAGTCGTCAGTGCCGTCAGTCTTCTCCAGAGTGATCGGTTCAGGGCGAGGGTTGTCGCTTCAGCCGGGTTGATGTTTCTGGAGGTAGAATCTTTGACCAACAACGCCACCAGAAAATGCCCTAATATTAAGCCCATGTGCATTAAAAGCTTGGTAAAAAAGAAAGTAACAAACTAATCGAATTATATCATGGTTTATTAGAAATTTGGCATATTTTAGCAAAATTGAATCTTTAATTTAAGGAAAACAATATAAACAGGGTAAGATGGAGTAAAATTGTATCAACTAAAATTCATCATTAATAGGAAGTAACGAGGGTGCTCAATATTCTTCAAATGTTTGCTCCATCTCGTCAAAATAGTCTGTTTCCTCATAATAATCACCATCATCTAAAGAGAGATCCTCTGACGCGATATTTGCTGCAGATCCTACCTGAACATTATAGTCACCTGCAATCAAGCTAAAGTCTTCCTTTTTTGCAAATACTTTCTCCAAATATTTTATGGGGGATGTTGGTTTCTTCACACATTCTTTCCTACTAATAAAGGTAGAATCTTTGTCTGTTGCTTCTGTTCCTTCATTTAACAGCTTCATAAGTGCTGCGTAATGTTCATTGTCTATTTTCTTTCCAAGTGAGGTTTTCTTCACCATTTTCTCAAATGACCCAATAGCACTGTTACCGAGTAGTTCACTTTTTTTTGCTTTTGGTTTACGCTTTGTCAGTCGTTTTGTATTTTTTGAGAAACGTAAAATCTTTTTGCGAGCTTTTTCTGTTAAGAAAGAATCATATTCTGATTTCCAAAACAATCTTTTTCTATTAGAAACTTCCTGCTCATCGGCACAGAGATAGGTGGACAATTCCTCATCATCAATTCCAGTCAAATCAAGCTCTCCATTGTCCTTAGCACACATTTCAAATGTTTTCTTATCCCCTCTTTCAGCCCATTCCCAGAGTCTTGGATATTCTGGATATCTACTCCTATCTCTTTCTTCGTCATTAAAACCAGTTCCTACAAGGGTTGGTGAGAACTTTAATTGATTTTGTTCTTTCCTTTCCCTTACTGGCTCTATTTCTTCCTCACTGTCATCGTTTATATCTTCATTCTTAATCGCGTCAAAATCCTCTGCAATAACATCTTCGGTTTCTATTTCTATATTTGGATCATCTAGATTGCCAGTCATGAACCTTGCCATGATCTTTCGTTTATTTTGCTCTCTATATTTCTCTAACTTTTCAATGATTTCTTTAACCAGTGCATTGGTTTCATCAGATTAGGGAGTTTGGGGCTGAGGCTTTCTAGCCTTGATGTTTTGCCCCACAAGACAAGGTGGCAGATCAGATTCAGGTAGATTTTGACCAGCCGCATCCATTTGTCGAAGTTCTTCTGCAGTTAGTTGGGCAGATTCAGTTTGAGCAAACTCCATCATTCTTCTTCTAACAGTTGTCTGATGCACATTCACAACTTTGATAAGATCGTCGACGCTTTTATCTATCCCAACACTTCTACAAGCAAGAATCAGTGCAGCAGCAATTATACCAGTTGGATACCTTCCAAGAGCTATTAAATCAGCTTTCATTTGCTTTACGAATATTGACGATATCTTAATAACTTCACTGGTTTTTTCACCTAGTTCCAGAGCATAAGCAAACCGAGCAACAAATATACAAGGATCGTGGAATGGTACTTTATATTTAAACTTAAAACATAAATCTGAAAAAACGTGGTATACTTTGGTGACATCTACTGTACATTTCTCAGCTATATCTATTAACATGAGGTTTTTGTTTTTAAATCTGGCAGCTGTATACACACAAGCAGCTGCGGTAATTATCGCAGATCGACCATAAGTTGATTTTTTTTCAACAGCATCTTGATATATAGATTTAGCGAAATCTACAACATCTCTGTCACCATCTATCCGTAAGAGTGAAGAAATGTGTTCGATGCGATCTTTTCCTTTTTTAAGCGTACTAGAGCGAGAGGGAATTATCCTTGCACCTTCTTTATCATGAGTTATATTTCTTGATTCAATGGAAGCACCACCGTTAGAATTATCAAAAAATTGTATGGATCCATCAACGGCAAAACCATCAACTATTGTCCCACATTCTTCGCATATCAATTCTTTATTTTTTGCATCACAACAAATGTTTGCGCTCAAACAACTAGGACACTTTTGATCCATTCTTTTTCACACAAGACTGAGAAAATTTACATCTTTGTTGTTCTTAAGTAGTAATTATGACGTCACGGCTTAATGATTTTTCTATTCACGTCATAGCTCTAATCTAATATAAAGCTATGACGACATTCATTATTTATCTAGTAGGGTTTCAGACATGGTAGTTTCAATGATGTACTTTCGTTTTGATCTTACTCTATTTTTAGGAGTTTTGTTATATTTCTTAGCATGGGACTGATTGTCTCTTGCTAGGTTGCTAGCTACTGCTGCAACCCAAATTCACATATATATTTATTTAGAGAGGCAGCCTGGCCGAGTGGTCCAAGACACTGGTGTTAGCCACCAGTCTCTTCGGAGGCGTGGGTTCAAATCTTACCGCTGGTATACGATTATGTTTGAAAGACTGCAGTGTGAAAAGACATCAAAAATGCAGTTTTTGGTGGAAAAATTTATTCTCTTTTAGAAATAATTTATTTTAGTTACTATAGATTTTTAACCCAATTAATTTTCTTTAAAATGAGCTATTGAACAACCCTCTACGATGTTCCAGTGCCAAGCTATCTGTGGAAAAGAAAAAAGATAAAAGAAAAAAATATCCCGTTTGGGGAGAATAACGTGGTTAAAGTCAATTTTCTTGATTTTCAAGCCAATATATTTCCCTTGCTGTTCAAGCCAAGGGACAGAAAGTTTCCTATGCAGGGGAAAGTTCTTGTCCACGATTTTCAAGCCTCTTTTAAGCACACAGAAATCTTACATAAAAAATTCTATAGATCTTGTTGAGAAGTTAAAATTTCAAAGTATAACAGAAAAAACCATCTTATCTAGTTTCGATGCAGTTTCTATGCACACGTCATGCGACGTCCATAAATGTGAACAGCCCTTACAAAGAAGATTAGAGGAAAATTCTGCTCGGTCAGATTACAAAACTTTGGAAATTGAAACTATACTGACACGTGTTCGTTTTTTCAACAAGTGGTCTTTGCATGTTAGGTTCTGAGATAAATTTTTAATTCAAATTATGGGCCTGTAACGTGGGCACTGTATTATCTCCTTATTTGGCAAATTGTTACATGGATTTCATAGAACAATCTGCTTTCAATAGTTTCCACTTAAAACACTCCCTCTGGTTTTGTTTCGTTGATAATATTCTTTCTGTTTGGGAACATGGACAGGACTCTCTTGGATATTTTTTGGTACATTTAAACTCTTTTGGTTCAAACCTCCAGTTAAAAATGGAATTAAGAGATTCAGGAAAGCTGCCTTTCTTGGATGTTTTGATTATAAAAAATACTCCTAGCCTTGAATTTTCTATATACAGAAAGCCGACCCATAATGATTGGTATCTACACTTCTCTTCAAATCACCCTCCTTCTGTTAAAACAGGGGTAATAATCTCTTTAGTCGACAGAGTTTTAAAAATATGTTCACTTAATCATGTAAATTCTGAATTAAATTATATCAAAGATATTTTATTCTGCAATTGCTACCCAATAAACCTTATTGAAAATATCATAGATAGACTATTAAAAAAGATAAAACAACAAAATAGGGAGCCTGTCCCCCTTGATTCAATCGTTCCGGCAATTGAGAAAAAAACTTTCACCACTCTACCATACATTTCAAAACTTAGTTATAAACTTGGAAAAAATTTTAAATAAACACAATCTCTCTGTTTCTTACAAAAGTAAACAAAAAGTGGAACATTTTTTCTACTCAGGAAAAGATAAAACTGACCAGGTAGTGAGTAGTGTTGTCTACAGAGTCCCGTCTTCATGTGGTAAATTTTACATTTGTAGGACCAATCAAAAACTTGTTGAACGTTTGCATGAACAGAAAACTTCAAAAGATACGTCCCTGAGATTGAAAAATAAAAATGAAAACTTTGATTCCTCATTGGCCCAGCATATTTTCAATAATCCTACACATCTTGTGCTTTTTAAGGAGGCAACTTTCATATATACTGTAAATGGTCTACCACATTCTTTCAAACAGGTAATTGAGATAAAAAAAATATATAAACAGGAATTTGGCTATAAACAGGGACACCGGAGATATTTCATTAAGCCCAATTTATAACAATTTAATACTAAAAGACTCTTTTGATATTTGCACCCAATCAAATTTAATAGAACCTATTCACATATCTAATATAAACTGAAATGGCAGAAGAGCAAAAAGTATTGCTAGGCAAAACATCCTTGCATAATCTCTTTAGTAAAATCCTTTTTTTAATTGGTTTCGGCTTTGGTCTTTCATTCAGTTTTTGTTCACATCTTGTAGAGTGAAATCTAACAGGTTAAATTATTGTTGTTTTTTTTTCTTTTGTTTTTTTTTTAGCACTGGTGACGACTTGGCAGAGATCGTTGTCGAAATATTTGCTGGTTTTCGTCTTCATATTTTACCACTGGCTGACAAAATCCTCTTTTTCTCACCCTTTTTTGGTTTCATTTATCGTTTATTATTTCCTTTACTCTCTAGAAAATCATCATCTAGAATCAAAGTTTTTCCATAAACACAAGATTGCCCATGATTCGCTCTTTCTCATATCTATTCATTTTTTAGAGTCCTAAGACCTTCGCAACTAACTCCAGGGAAGCCAGAAGTATTTTTTGTACTATAAAAAATATATGCTAACCTACTATACAAAGAAAAATATCTTCGATTTAGAAACAGTTTTATTGACCATAATTACAATAATAATAATCACTGATTCAATTTGTTTTCATCAATATATTTCACTGGTGCATCTAATGCTGCCTGAAGTCAATTTATATGCACAATTTTCAGTTTCGCAGCAAAACATAATTGCTCCTCCATTTTAAATTTGCTCAATGATATCACGTATCTACCATAAATATCATCCCATTCAAGGCTTAGTCTACATCCTCGTGTTATTTCCACAGCCACGATTGGTACTCTTGTATCATTGCTGCTGCTACCTGCTCCACCATCAATCTCCAATAGTGTAAATGTTCCACTCATTTTATCCACTAATATCGTCTCAAATAAACTATTATCTGAATTCAATTCTCTTACTAATATGAACTACAATGAAAATCACTCCTTTTATTTGAATCCAATTACTAATCAAGTTATAAGATATGGTGTAGCCTCCACTCTCTCTGATTGGCCCTAAAAAATGGGTGTTGCCTCAGAAACAAGTCTGATTGCATTACACAATCTCGTCCCTACTTCCTAAACGTGTTTGATCGCTTTACGGGTCTATAATATAAAGGGATTGGTCGCTTTTTGCAATCTCGTCCCGCGTCAATAGGATAATCACTACTGGTAACTACTAATAGGTCGATATATCCATACAGATCCGCTCTGGTCTATAGGTTGAGCAGTGTTGCCAGCTGCTTGGACTAAAGGTCTCGCCTAAAAGTGAAAATGGACCAAACACTTCATTTTTTAGGGAAAATGCGTCGAATGAACGATTTTTTCCCTATGAAAATGTGCCGATTCAGAAAATGCAATACGAAGTCGCCTCAAAAAAATGCCAAAGAGGCAGAAACACGCTCCATCTGCCCACTCTGAGGCCGATTTGCGCTAGAACTCTTTGTTAATTTCAAGAAGAGATTGATGACGGGAGGATGGAAGCAAAAATGTACTTTTTTAAACGAATCCAGCCTGAAATCTCTGAATAGCGTGGATGTATGAGTTTCATCTATCTTTTATTATTGTATAAATGGACTCTTACTGTAATTAAGGATGAATAGAGATTGATTAATATACCAAAATCATGTGCCTTTATTATTCGGTCTTTTGGTAAATATTATAAACAAAAGTAAATCTTAAATTTTTAATATGTGTATAGATAAATTCAAATACCCATGGAAGTAAAGACGCACTAGGTTGCTAGCAAGATATTTACAGGGACATCTTATTTTCAAAAAATTGCTGCCAATTAGTTGATTGTCCATTTTGAATAACATGTGGGGGAAAATATCATTTTTATAGCGTTATTTTAGGGAAATTGTGAAAATCCATGTTCTATAAAAAATATAATTAGAATTATTGTGCTTGCATTTTAAACTTTTTTTTCTAAAGAAATCTATAGTAGCAAAATAAATTTATACTACATAAATTTAAAGCATATATACTATATTAATTTATAGTAACTAAATAAACTTATAGACTGACGCTTAGTCTTTCTGACTAAATGTCAATCAATCACTGCCACTCCTAGTGGCGGATTTATCTGCTACGGCCAACTCTTTAACTTTTAGCCTTTTGAGTTGCTTATAAGTTTAACTGTGGGACATAGGCAAACTTAAAGGAGCCTCACAGGACCCCTAAAGTCTCCACATTCGTACAATTCAGTCTAATACTTATTTATTGTCGCATAGTTTATCGATTTTTGTCGTATACTTTGATAATAAGAGACTTGGAAATGTTGATTTTGCTGACGATATCAGCCTCTTAAGAGTCCTGCAAAGAAAAGCTCCAGCATGACCTTAACCAAATCAGGGACGCTGCCGATCCTTTTGGCCTTAAGATAAATACTAACAAAACAAAAAGCATGGTGAACACTGGATCTCTACTCGACCTACGATGCAATAGCAAGACGACAGAGAAAATCGTAGAGTTCAAATACTTAGGAAGTACCATCCACATTTCAGGATCGTGTCAGCGAGAATTCAGGTTAAGAATTGGCCAGGTTAATAAATCTTCAAGGAAACGGTCTCAAATTTGGCGCAGCCAGAAGCACTCTCTCCGACTCAAGCTGAGACTGTTCAACAGCAACGTACTCTCAACTCTTTGCAACGGTTCTTAAACTTGGCAAACAGAGCAAATAATTGAAAAGAAACTTCTCGCGTTCGAAAACATTTGCTTAAGGTGCATTCTAAATATCTACTGGCTCCAAAAAGTAACAAACACTACTATACGACAGAAGACATCTCAGCCACTGGAAACCAAAGTGATCAAACATAGGAAGTGGAGAAACTTTGGTCATGTGATCCGCATGTCCGAAACTCGACTACCGTAACTCGTCCTTCAGTGGCAGCCACTTGGTACCAGAAGAAGAGGACGCCCCAAAAATACCCTACGATGCAGCTACCTGGGCTGTCCTCGGAAACCTCAATCCAACCTGAATGGGAATATGTCTAGGCGACCGCAGTAATGAGAGATGCCTGGCGACTCTTCTTGGATGCCCTAAGCACCTCTGGAGGCACAGGAGGATTTAAGGTATAGTTTATAAATCATTGTTCCTTTGGATCAGTGCTTTGTCACCCCCCCTGCCTCATCTCTTTAGAAATGTAGGACCTTTTGTAATTAATTTTTGCGTACATGTCTGATCTTATACAAAGTATATTATGGCATTTCCCAATAGCATCATCGAACTGAAAAATCAAAATGGTTATGTTGTTATTTGTAAGAACACTGACCCAAATATTAACCGAAATAATTTATGGTGACTTATGGATACCTTGAAAAATTTGTCTGACTTTCTGAAGAAGAGGTCCAAATAATAGCAGTAGTAATGTAACAGCCTAGAAAACGGTAGCAATGATAAGGAACTTCACTGTAGGTAGATCTTCGAATTCAAAAGCCAGCTATGGTTAATTCAACAGGCGGCATGTTGCACGACTTAAATTTTGCAGGTTAAGGGCAAAACTGAAATAAGGTTTTCAAAGTTTTGTTATTTTTATAAATAAGTAATCTTTTTTTTATAAAAGGAAGATTTTTTAAGTCAGATACGGCAAAATAATTTTCGTATAAGAAAAAGCTTGAATTTCCACTGTTTGCTTAAGTAAAGAGAGCGTCTTACAAGTCGAAAAACTTGTGAGCTTGAGAAACAAATTGGACAGAAAAAAAAAGGTCAATCGGTAAATAAGATTTATTTTAGGAGGAGAAACTTAAATCCAAGTTTTCTAAAGCAGAAGATTAAAATTGAGAATCCGTGCATGATTCTGGTCTAAGCAAGGTTGAATATGCTTGTCAATGGTAGACCTTCTACCCTATAGTTGAAAGTATCCATTAAAGGAAGGCAGTATATTATCTAGGTGGCTTTCAGAGTTGTCTGAGTTGGATTAACACCTTCTGAGTTGTCACAGTTGAACTGTCTTGCTCAACCAAAGTGTCCTGTCCCAGTGTTTTACTAAGTGGTAATCCACCGATTCAGTTTTTTTTTTTCTTGGATATAATTACTAGTTTCGTCGGTGTTTTATTTTTATCCAAAAGCTTGTAATTCCCTTTACTTAAATAAGGATGATGAAATAGAGGAGCCTGAAGGTGTAATAACCTTACTGATTAAGCTATTAATTTTCAAACTTTCAAAATAATCTTCGTAACAAGGAATTTTAATAATAAGTTTCAAACCAGTCAAAACTAAGATTTCTGGCGCATTTTTAGATGACCCTCGGCCCTGAATCGTTTTTTATACACTATTGCCCCCTTGTCCAGGAACTTAATTGGGTAAATTGCTCCAAGCTGCTTAGAAGAAAAATTCAGCCGGCGTTGGGGGAAAATAATTTTTTTTTTTAATTATCTATTTTGTTTCGGGGTCCCTAGATCCAGGTAATTAGGAATTTAAGTTTAAAATGGATAAGAAAAAAACGTCTGTCCATTTTCAGACTCTTTTAACTTCTAGAACAGGATCACCCAAATAAGAAACTTATGCCCGGCAACTTGCAGCATAGATTTAAAGATGACGTAAAAAAACACAGCCCTTTTTAACAGTCCAAGCACTTTGACTGTGGAGCCAATAAGTTCATACGCATTCAATTTTCTAAATATTTACTAAAAAAAGGTCTAAAAAAGTAGGTGGAGCTGGTTCTTGTTCTTGTGAATCGAACTTTGAAGATTTTGCAGGGACTTATATCCAGTAGTAGTGATTATGCTCAGTGACATTTAGTAGTTCCTAAGTAGTCTATGCTATTATTTCCTGTGATTGTGTTTAATTGAAGCCTTCTATAACTCAAATCATAGGAAATAAGTGACAAATAGACTAATCCACCTGAAAAGGAAACATATAAAATAAAACATTGAATATACCTAAAAGACCTAAAATTATAAGCGCTCTAAAATTCTCGTCGTCTAAATATGCACGAAAATACACAGAAAAAAATTATTCAAATTTTCATTCTTTGTTCATGGATATTTTTCATTTTTAGGTGAGGGAGGGTCTCCTATATTTTAAATGGTTTAACAGCTTCAAAACGAAAGCCTAAAATTTTAAGTTCTCTAAAACGTTCCTCGTCGAAGAGGTTACTAATAATACATAATCAGATTTTTTTAGATTTATATTCTATTTTCCCTGATATCTTTCTTAATCGAGGGAGAGGGGCAAGAATTGTAGCCTGTAATTGCAGCTTGTTTAAGCAATATCAAGCATCAAGTAAGGTTGAAAAGGTCTTTTAAAAAAAAATATGCCACATTTTTTTCAATTTGGCCACAGAGTCTGTTGAATGACAAGCATACCATCCCTCGAAAATGGCAAATGAAAATGAAAAGTATACCATAAGAACCAACAATCAAAAACCTACTAATGGGAAATTACAGTCCCCCACCTTGAACAATATAGGACATGGCTTTTTTTACATGGGTAGCACTGATCTGTCTCCTTGTTTTCTTTTTTTTTGAGGGCTAGTGGTTTACCGGTCGTTAGCGGAGTGAAGGATACTGTGTGTCATAGTGCAGACACACAGCAGACTGTGTGTCATAGTGAAATAATCAAGTATATAACTATAAATTCAAAACATTCATTTTTTTAATTAAATAAAAAAGTTTTTTTTACTGAAAGTAAGGAGTGATATTAAAACTTAAAACGAACAGAAATTATTCCGTATATGAAAGGGGCTGTCGCCTCCTCGACGCCTCGCTCTTAACGCTAAAGTTTGAATATGGCTCACAACTTTATTTTTGAAAACAATAAAAAAATTTCGCGTAAAGATCGAGGCGTTGATGTGGGGACGGTTCCTTTAAAATACGGAGTAATTTCTGTTACTGTCAGTTAAAAAAACTTCGTTTTTTTTATTCAATTTCTGATCGTCTTTGAATTAATGCAGCTTTTGATTTTGGCTCACCGTACATGAAACCTAGGGAGGGGTAATTTGCATATTTATCCTTAATCCTGACTAAAACTGGCATTTAGTGTCTCTATCGAAAATAAAATATATGATATAATAACACAATAAATATAATACATAATAACAATAAAATATAATAGAATGCAGTCATGAGGGGAAAAGGGGGGCAACTCATAGTTTTGTTTTTAATAATGTGTTTTAAAAATTATGTTTGTTTTTCAAATACAGAATTTTTTCTTAAATAATTTATTAGACGAAACTACTTTTCAATTTGTAAATAAAATAGAATTATATTACAACTGGAAATACTTCGAGGCCTGGAACCCTAAAATCCTACATTTTTCCAAACTTCCGGGCACTTCTGGTTCAAAATATAAAACTGAAATTCATTTTTTTCATCTTACCCCCCCCCCTCCCTCCTCTCCTCGCAGTGCAAAACACTACTGCACACTTAAACAAAACTTTATGGAAACTTTACGGTTTATAGTTTTTGGTTTACAGTTAATAACTTAAACGAAATTTTATGGGAACTTTGAGGTTTAGTTTTTAATTCACAGTTAATGCCTTAAACAACAACTTTATGGAAACTTTACGGTTTATAGTTTTTGGTTTACAGTTAATGGTTTAAAAAAATTTTTATGGGAGCTTTACGGTTAATAGTTTTTGGTTTACAGTTAATAGCTTAAACAAAACTTTATGGAAACTTTACGGTTTATAGTTTTTGGTTTACAGTTAATAACTTAAACGAAATTTTATGGGAACTTTAAGGTTTAGTTTTTAATTCACAGTTAATGCCTTAAACAACAACTTTATGGAAAATTTACGGTTTATAGTGTTTGTTTTACAGTTAATGGATTGAACAAAACTTTATGGAAACTTTACGGTTTATAGTTTTTGGTTTACAGTTAATGGCTTAAACAAAACTTTACGGTTTATAGTTTTTGGTTTACAGTTAATAACTTAAACGAAATTTTATGGGAACTCTACGGCTTACATTTTATTTCTCAGCTAATTCCTTACACAAAAATTTTATGGAAACTTTACGGTTTAGTTTTTGGTTTACAGTTTATGGTTTAATCAAAATTTTATTGTAGATTTACGGTTAATAGTTTTTGTTTTACGGATTATATATGAAACTAAATTTTATAGGATCTTTACGGTTTATAGTTTTTGGTTTACAGTTAATGGATTAAACAAAACTTTATGGAAACTTTACGGTTTATAGTTTTTGGTTTACAGTTAATGGCTTTAAAAAATTTTATGGGAGCTTTACGGTTTATAGTTTTTGGTTCACAGTTAATTGCTTAAAGAAAACTTTATGGAAACTTTTCGGTTTAGTTTTTGTTGTACAGTTTACGTCTTAAACAAAAATTTTATGGAAACTTTACAGTTTATAGTTTTTATTTTACAATTAATGGTTTACCCAAAAATGTATGGAAACTACGGTTTATAGTTTTTGTTTTACAGTTAATGGCTTAAACAAAATTTTATGGGAACTTAACATCTTATTTTTTCTTTTAAATTTAATTGTTTAACAAAAATTTTATATAAACTTTACGGTTCATAGTTTTTGGTTTACAGTTAATAAATTAAACAAAATTTTATGGGAACTTTACGGTTTAGTTTTTAATTCACAGTTAATGCCTTAAAAAACAAATTTATGGGAATTTTACGGTTTATAGTGTTTTGTTTACAGTTAATGGCTTGAACAAAACTTTATGGCAACTTTACAGTTTTTAGTTTTTGGTTTACAATTAATGACTTAAACAAAACTTTATGGAAACTTTACGGTTTATAGTTTTTGGTTTACAGTTAATAACTTAAACGAAATTTTATGGGAACTCTACGGCTTAGTTTTTAATTCACAGTTAATGCCTTAAACAACAATTTTATGGGAGCTTTACGGTTAATAGTTTTTGGTTTACAGTTTATGGTTTAAACACAATTTTATGGAAACTTTACGGTTAATAGTTTTTGGTTTACAGTTTATAACTGAAACTAAAGTTTATGGAAACTTTACGGTTTATAGTTTTTCGTTTACAGTTAATGGCTTAAACAAAATTTTATGGCAGCTTTATAGTTACCAGTTTTTGTTTTACAGTTAATGACTTAAACGAAATTTTATGGGAACTTTACGGTTTAGTTTTTAATTCACAGTTAATGCCTCAAACAACAACTTTATGGAAATTTTACGGTTTATAGTTTTTGGTTTACAGTAAATGGCTTAAACAAAACTTTATGGAAACTTTACGGTTTATAGTTTTTGGTTTACAGTTAATGGCTTAAACAAAACTTTATGGAAACTTTACGGTTTATAGTTTTTGGTTTACAGCTAATAACTTAAACGAAATTTTATGGGAACTTTACGGCTTACTTTTTAATTCACAGTTAATGCCTTAAACAACAATTTTATGGAAACTTTACGGTTTATAGTTTTTGGTTTACAGTTAATAACAAAATTTTATGGGAACTTTACGGTTAATAGTTTTTGGTTTACAGTTAATAACTTAAACAAAATTTTATGGGAACTTTACGGTTTATAGTTTTTGGTTTACAGTTAATTGCTTAAACTAAATTTTATGGGAACTTTGAAATTTAAAGTTTTTGATTTACTCTTAAACAAAACTTTATGGGATTACAGTTAATTGCTTAAACTAAATTTTATGGAAACTTTGAAATTTAAAGTTTTTGATTTACTCTTAAACAAAATTTTATGGGAACTTTACTGTTTATAGTTTCTGGTATACAATTAATGGCTTAAGCTCAGTTTTATGGGAATTTTCCAGGTTATAGTTTTTGAGTTTACAGTTAATGTCTTAAACAAAATAAATAGTGACGAAGACCACACTGCCTTTCCATTTCAAATTGGGCGTTGGACTCGCATTTTTTTGAAACTTATCTTTTGGGGACATTACATGGATGACGCAATTTCACTGTGGGATTATGGGGAAAATGAAATTAGGGTTTTTAGATCACCTTAATACATATGACAAAAATTTACAGTTTACCTTAGAAATTGAAATTGCTAATAAAACCCCATTCCTAGATGTGTTAATGATTCGTAGCTTAGACAAACTCAATTTTACTACGTATTTACAGAAAACCAACGCGAAACAATAGATATTTACATCTTAAATCAACCCCCCCCCCCACAAGCTAAAAGAGCTTACGTACTGTCTCTCGTCGATCGTGCCCTAAACATACGGGAACCATAAGGTTTATAGTTTTGATTTACAGCTAATGGCTTAAGCAAAATTTTATAGGAAGTTTAAGGTTTACAGTTAATGACTTAAACGAATTTATATGGGAGCTTTAGGGTTTAAGTTTTTGGTTTATAGTTAATAGCTCATACAAAACTGAATGAAACTTAGCGGTTTATAGTATTTGGTTTACAGTTAATGGCTTAAACAAAATTTGATGGGAACTTTACGGTTTATAGTATTTGATTTACAGTTAATGGCTCAAACAAATTTTATTAGAACTTTACGGTTTATAGTTTTTGGTTTATAGCCAATGGCTTAAACAAAATTTTATGAGAACTTTACGGTTTATAGTTTTTGAATTTACAGTTTATGGCTTAAACAAAATTTTATGGGAACTTTACGGTTTATAGTCTTAGGTTTACAGTTAATGGCTTGAACAAAATTAGATATTGAAAAAATATGCAAAGAGCTCCAATTCCTTTACTTACGATTTATGCTTAATGGTTTAATCCGAATTATGAATTTTACAACTGCTTCTGTGTGTGGTAAATCTTTAAATGAGTTTCAAATAAAGATTTCCCAAGCATACAGTCGTATTTCGAAATGGATTGATGCAAATAAACTAGTGCTTAATAAGAAAAAACTAAACTTATTATTCTTTGTAGAGTTGGGTGCAGGTTTTAGTGAGAAGGGGTTAATTGAAGTATAGATTTTTTCAAGCTTTAAGCTTTCTCTGTGCTTCTGCATATTAACCATCCCAATTCTTCTTTTATGTCATTTCTTTCCCATGTTTCAAAAACTTTTCAATCATTTTGACAGAACACTGCTAACTACATAATAAATTGAGACATTCGCTTGTATGCCAGTCAAGTCGGGCTGAAACACTGACCTTATATTACCTGAAAGATTAATCTACCCACATCTAAGTCCTGCTTATTAAAACAAATAACTGGTCCTTCAAGAGTTCAAATTTGGAACTGATGGTTATAAATTGCAGTAAAAATAGAAAGGAAAAAAAAACGAGCAATACATCTTTAGAAAAAAAAATTAGCCAAATTGTCCGTCTCCAACCCATTTAACCCCTTTATGTTAGTATTACCAAACCTTTGTGCACCATTTTCTTGAGCAAATTGAAACAAATCACGAACGAATTTTTTTTTAGTGTACCGTTAAAAAAAATCAAAGAAAAGGGAAACTAAAGGTTCTACTTATCTTTCGAATAAACAGAGACCAAAACTAATGCCCAAATAAGTATGCTTTTGTCAAGCAGACTAAAAACAGTCAACATGAAACCAACAGCCAGGTGTCTTGCCGTTTAAAAGCTTATGGTAGTATTGCAAATCTCTAACAAAAATTGCTCACTTCAGCCCCAAAAAAATACCTGAAAAGCACCGTTTTAAGCTCACCCCCACCCCCTGCAGCGAAAATTTGATTATGTACATCCAAGTAAACATTAACATTGACAATACTATGCTTAATAATGACGCTCACATCAGATCCAGGTAGATTTTGTCCTGTCGCATCCCTTCGTCTAAGTTCCTCTGTAGTCAATTTGGCAGATTCAGTTTGAGCAAACTCCATCATTCTTTTTCTGATTGTTGAATGATGCAAATTAACGACTTTTACCAGATCGTCCACACTTTTATGTATGCCTGAAAGAGAATTTGGGCTACAATGAATAAAACTTAAAATACATAAGACACAAGAGGGTTCAACCAACGGCTTTAAACGGAAATAAGCCACTTCAAATTTCTCCACCTTCATCAAAGAGAATATTTTTGAAATATTTTCTAAAATTACTTTTAACTCAAGATATGGATGAAAATTGATTTTTAACAAAAATCGAGATAGTTTAATTGGCACCAAATTTTGGACCTAGAAACACCTTGCAAATCCATAGGTGCCGACCCGAAGAGGAATCAGCACAGTCAACTGCGGGGAGGAATCCCTAATTTTTCGGGTATTTATTACTCACATATCGAAAGAAAAACCATTCACCATCTAACACTCTTTATTTGTTTATTTTTTTTAACAGGGCAATTTCACTGAGGCCATCCTACAACATTCTCCCTACTCGAACACCAAATATAACTAGATATTTTACTTCAGGCGATTGACCCATTCAAATCAAAATGAGAAATGGACGTGCGTTTAAATTTTCTAAGCTGTTTCATTTATGAACTTACTGGGATCAACCTTCAAATTGTTCAAATGTACCTTTTATGGTCAATAAAGAATCTCCTTTAAAGACAGAAATACGTGGATGGCTTGTCGATCCTCGAAGTCTGCCAGAGAAATATTAAAGGAATCTCCTTTAAGTCCTAACCCATATTGCGGACGAAGCGAAGAGTCTTAACATGAAAGTAAATACTCCTAAGCCAAGTATTTGGACCATGAACTTCCCGAAATCTGCTCCCATTTGTCAGACCTTACCCCACCCGAAATACTAGTGAAAACATGTCAAACTCCTTGACGTCACAGTTTCCGATAATCTTAAGTGAAATATACCTGTTTTAAATATCAACAAACGAGCAAATGCGTCGTTCTCCTTGCCTAAAGTTCTGGATAAATATAAGTACGAGAGGATGAATTCCTCCCGTTTTTGCTTTTGTCATACCGTTATTTGCAATACGTCTGTCTGGTCTATCATCCGCATCTTTCCAGTGAACTTAGCTGTAAAATTGATTTGGTCCAAAATTAATTGTCCATGATTATTCACAAATAGAGTAAAATCCCACGCTCATTCGTCCTGAAAGCCCTGCCTTCCAACTTAAAAGAAAGAAGAAATAGCATTTGCTTGCCATCTGCTAATTCCGCCATTTCCAATACTCGCACCGACTCTAGGGAGTTCGCGGTTAAACAAATGCCCAAGAAACATTTATTAGACGATACGAATTTACTATGTCAAATAACATGAATTAAATGAGACACAAAATATAAATTATATATTCACTCTTCCTTGTCACTTACTTATTAAAATGAGAAACAAAATATTGTCAAAAAGACAATCTGTATCGGTTGGTAACGGGCTTACAAGGCTCCAGTTTGTTCTGGTGCCTTGTATTACACCCTCTTCATGCCGGTTCAGGGAGCAAGCTTGACCCCAAAACCTTCTGTCCAAGGCCATTGTAAGCTGGTGTCGCCTGGCATCAAGTCATTCTAGGCCTAGGATTTTAAGGCTACCATCATAACTCGCGAATTCCGGACCTAATATCACACGGATTCTGCACATTTCTGCACATTCTCAAGGTCATTTCTGCACATTCTCAAGGTCATTTCTTTGCCCTAGATGCCACACAGGACAAACATACTCTAAAATACTCCTAACGTACAGTTCATAGAAATTCAACAGTGAAAAACGACTAAAACCGAATCGCCGAATTGTAACTAGATTACGAAACGCTATATTCGCCTTCTTAGTAAAATTATTTACATGATCCATCTATGACATTTTTGGGTTGAAAATTGTCATATTATTTACAATTGGCACATTTATATCACTTTGACTAGGAACTTCTGTTTTCAAAAACGAGACTCTCATAAGTGTTGACTTTTTTCTATTAATTGAAAGCCGTTTTTCTTAGCAGTCAGCCTCCAAACGGGGAATCATGCCATCTGTACTAATCATGAATCCTAGCTTCTGAAGTATCAGCAATGATAAATCATTTGCAAACTTCGCTCTGTTTTCAAGCCAAGTCGCAATTTTGTTACACAGAATTAAAAATAAAACAGGTCCCGTTTTGGTACCTTGGGATATTCCACAGAAAAGCTGAAGAAATCCGATTGTACCCCATGAGCACTAACACACTGTTGCCGTCAGTGCAAAAAACTATAAACCATCCGAATTAAAAAATCTCTAAAATCTGTCATTGACTCAAGAATATCCTGATGGCTTGATTTGTCGAAAGCCTTTTGTAAGTCTGCTTGCAATATTTCTACAAATGCATCTTTATTTTCTAGATACTCCAGGGCTTCTTCCACAATTTTAATTAGATAATGCACTGTGCTAGATTCTTTGACAAATCCATACTCACAGGGATCTATTTTATCACAGAAATCTTCTAGTAACCATTTCTTTAGAAAATGTTCGAAAACTTTAGATAAGGTGAACAGGGTAATTCCGGACACTTTGACCTTTTTTTTTGGATTCAAAAAATTCCTCCTGCCAGCAGACTTAAAATCTCGCCGTAAAATCGGATTCATATGAAAGTTCAGACTGTTAGCTTTCATACACGAGCTAGAAACTTCCGAAATTCGAACTATAAAGGGGGTTGGTGACCTCATTTGAAATTTTCCCACGGTGTTCGGAATTAGCCACCAAAAAATGGGCAATTCCGGACAAGGTCAATATCTTTGTACCTGAAGGAGTAAAAAATCTTAGCTTTGGTCGGTGGTAAAAGCACCCCAGAATCTATGTTTCTTCCAAATTTCATACGCGTATCTTCTGAACTAGCGGAGTTATTCAGCTTTGCAGTCGTGATTTTGTTTTTCTGAAAATCAAATTTCGTTTTTCCAATGTGTCAAACCATGGATTCTCAGGATAATTTGATAATAAAGTGATTAAACCAACACGAGCCAGCATTTAAATAGTCTTCTGAAAGACTGGGGGACCTGAAATTCTGGGCCTTCATCTCCTGTAACTACAGAATCCATCTGCTAACTTCCTTGAAATTCGTATATTAAAAATAAGGTAAAAATAATAAAAAAGACGACTTCAAATACTGATAAAAGCAAGTTTAAAAGCAAAACACAGAGGAACTAGGTGATCACTGCTTTTTTTCATAGATTTTCTTCCTTTCCTTGTGGCGTTTCACCATTTCGCGATGCTCGCTTATGGTGAAGGGTCCAGTGCCTTTCAGAGCGAGGGACCCTCCCAAGATAAATTCTTCTGCAACGTCTGTGATGGCATCGTTCTTGGGCCAGCTAAACTCGTACGTCGCTGCTGAGTCAAGCTTTAGGAACTTCATCCTAACGACCCCTTTATCAACAAAGTCAACAATTCTGCCAAAATAAGGTGAGTCGTCGTAATACACAGCAGAATTATGGTCAAGCTTCGTTTCAACCTTTTTCTTGCTAGGGCCAGGCTGATCGAGGTCATCAAGAACACACGTCTCTTCAAGAGAAATGTCATCATTGGTGTCAGCGTACGGTATCTCGGACTCGCTTTCGGTTTCAGAAAAGGGAACTGGGGAGTTCGCTTCTCGTGAGAGCATCATCTTTTTGTTTTTGGCACCAGAGGTCTGGGTATCACCGGTTTCTTTCGCTTTAGTTTTCTCTCCCACACCCTTTTTCCTGTCTGCCTTTTCTTTTTCCTCCTTCTGCTTCTTAAGTTGCTCTAAATACACCTTAGAAGTGATCACTTCAGCAGATTTCTGAGTGATCTTTTTCCTCTGCCCTGGTTCACTTCTCGGTTCTCTTCTTACACTCTCTAACAGGAGCTCTTCAAAGGTCTTCTTCATTGGAGTTTGTGGATTCTTCTCAGGGGAAGAAATGTTGATGTTGACGGTCAGATTGTCACTTTCTCTCTGGACTCCAACACCAATCCTATCGGCTATTGACTTCTTTGCTTGTTCTCTTTTCTTTTCTTCAAGAAAGGCATCGTAAGCCCTGAGTTTCTGCGGGCCAAACCGCTCTCTGTTGATTTTCACACGGTTGGCCCTCTCTGGTATGCTAGGATCATAGACTCCAGTTGATGCAAACGCTTTCTAGATTAGAACTGGATCTGCTTGTTTCCAAATTTGACTTATCATCTTGACAAAATCTGCTTTCTGTAGCTTCTCTCCAACATTTTTCCTTGCTCATTTGGTTAGCCTTTGGTCATACGTGGTTTTGAAAGCCTTGAAAACGCCAACGTCTAAAGCTGAAGCATGTGTGTCGTATGGGGTGGCAGCGTCAAAATCGTGATGTTTTCGTTCATTACAAGCTGCAAAACTTACAGGGATAAATGAGAGCCATGACAGTCAACAAGGAACAGAACTGGACGTTCTTGCCCAATACTAGGAATGAACTGGCCTTTGAACCAGTTGTAAAACATGTCAGCCGTCATCCAACCCCTTTCCGCGGCAGCATATGAAATGTCAGGCAAAGCGTCATTGCATGTCTTAGTGGACCACACAGATTGTCCTTTGAATATGATCAGGGGGGAAGAATTGCCCCTGTAGTGTTGGTGCAACCAAGAACTGTTGTTCTCTTTCCCTGTTCTAGCAGTTTGCCGAAAACTTGGCGAGTTCTTCTGTACCAAAACTTCGGTTCTCAAAGGATCAGTACAGAAGCTCGTCTCGTCCAGGTTGTACACCAAGTGGGGCTTATCGAGGAGTTCAAGTTCATTCAACGTCTCTGAGAGAAGATAAAAAAATCCATAGATCAAAAACGGATTTTCAGCTTTGTATCTTGAATTCTCTTTGGTTTCAGGCTTCTTGAGACTAAGGTTGTGTCGTTGTTTGAAGTATTTCCACCAGTCCCAACCAGGAACACCGTCTTTGAAAGTTTCATATTGTTCACCTTCACATATTTGCCTACAAGAGTGACTATATCGGTTCAGGATAGTTGTCCAACACCCCACTTGTCCATGGTTTTGATGCACTTTGTGAGTGTCACTTCTTCATCTAAATCCACTTGTGTATGTCTACCTGCTCCCACTCCTCCCTACTATAGGGGTCAAAGATATAGGTCGTAGGTCACTCACCTCTTTTGGATTCGAGACTTTAGGTATTGGCGTTACGACTGTTTATTTATTTTTTTTTAAATCATCCGGAAAGGTACCACTCAACAGACATCAGTTTAAAAAGGCAGTCAGAGGTTCAGCTGGAAAGGCTGTGTTTTGTTTATACAGAGTTGCTGGAATGTCTCTAGGGTAAGTTGCCTTATTGGGGTCAAGTCTCTCAAGAACCTTTGAAACTTCGTGAGGGAAAATCACAGGTATTTCAGATGGAACAGCCAAGGGGGGAACATTGGAAATTGGTGGATTGCTTCTGCAGATCCTAGCAAAATACTTATTAATAGTGTTTGCATCGAGCTTATTCCTAGGTCCGTCGTATCATACAATGCGTCAAGTTCTGACATGCTTGCCGAGTACAGTTAGTGATACAAGAGTATTTTGAGGAGTGACACTAATTTGTAGTTGGTAGGAGTCTTGGCTCCCTTAACAAAAATGGCCGAAATAGATTTTAAAAAATAAGCTTTTGTATTATTATAAAGAAAGACTCGAGCAAAATATTTACCTCCCCCAGACATTTTTACGAGTTGGTTTGCCGCTCGTTTTACGATTGGCCCCACATCTTTAAAAAAAAACTTAAACGCTGCTTTACCAACTTACCTTATTTTATTTAACATGTGTACTGTATTTCAAAGTACACAGTTTGTTGTCAATTACCCATTTAACTTCTTTTTTATTGGGGAAAAAAACCCAGTTTACTTACAAAACGTATTTCTGTATATTCACTAAATATGTGGTAAAAATGTTTCATGTAATGTAAGATACGATCAAGAAGAGGACTCGCGCTTCGGTCACTTTAAACTATCTAGTTATATAGAATCCTTAGCTCCTTCTCCTGCTGTTTTAGGCGGAGTGATTTCTGCGATTAATTTATTTTGCGTTTATTTGATAATTTTTATTTTATGATTTAGGATATATAACGTTTTGTTATGTTTTGAGATTAAGTTATAATTTTGATGTTTCCTATTTCGTGGGTTTTCTGTTTTGTGATATTTTTTTTTCATGTTTTATGTTTGGGGGAGGCAATAAATAGTTTGCCCTGAAAGTTGCAAACTTTGAAAGTTCTAGTTGATTTGGATCATAAAATGGCATTTAATACAACATCTTGGCGTGGTACCAAGATGTTGGAGGCACTATTCATAAATAGTTGGAACACTGAGCTGTTACTAGTAATTGCTCGTTAATAGCGATCATAAAACGCAAACATTATATATTTAAAGTTTGTTTCACCTTCTCTGAACAATGGCATAAATTCGAATAAGTGGTAGAAGGACCATTTGACCCCTGGATTTTTTTTACCACCGCCCCTAGTTTAAAAAAAATGCTTTCTGTGGGATATGTTCGCTGAAACGGCCTTGTTTGGGTTTTAAGCTATTTTAAGAATGCTCATGTCCTGGGAATTCATTTCAGTGCTCATCGTCTGAAATTCACTACTCGATCAGATTTGATTCTTCCACAATAGAAAGCAGGAAGTAATTCTTGGCTTGAAGCTCTTTTTCTATTTGTGAAAGTCCCGTGTAAGACTTGTTTTGTCGAATATTAGTGCCCGTTTTACGGCCTCTCTTCAAAAAAAAACTAAACACGACTCTAGAGGTTGCAGAATAGAGCTAATAGGGTGTTTAGCAACCTGAACGGAATGCTGGGAATTTTTATATTTTTCCCCTGAACGGATACGTTTTTTGTGTTTTATTATCATTTATTTATTTTTCCAGCAGTGATTGTATTTATCTAGTTGTTGTTTTGAGAAAGATTTAATATTTTACAGTTATGAAGCATAAAGGTGTCAAATATATTAAAGGTATACATAAAGGTATACATAAACATAAACAGAAACGATAAGGTTATATAACGTAAACGTTAAGAAGCAAACCAGTTATTGCTTGCTTTTCGTACTCCTGAAAGAAAAAAAAAATCAATCCTGTGTCTTTCTTCTTTTTTTTTATCTAAGACTCCTTACTTTAATAAATCAAATAATATTAACATTTTGATTACTAAAGATCATTGTATGTATATTATATTTTTCCAATTGGCACTTTCATTTCACTTTATATTGTCATGCTAAGTTCGCATAATAACCTTATAATAAGCTTAACGTTTAGTTTTAGTTTCAACTCGATTTAAAACTGAATCCAAGTATCTAATTCCCTCGTTCGCATATTTATTGGGTTTTATATTTAATATAGGCATGTATTTACTATAAAAAATACATTGTAGAAAACGACATACCAGTTCATCAACAAAATCAGGGCAGTCTTTCCATCTGTCACAGCGATCATGCAAAGGGATGCATTTTCCAGCCCCACAGTGAAATTCTTTTGATGTGCAAATATTGGAACAGGGATCACCTATTAAAAGAAAGTAAACTTGAAATGGTGAAAAGAAGTAAAGTATAGGCCTAAGATACATACATACAGTGTAGCATGTCCCAATCAACATCCATAAAATTTAATTAAAAAATATATATAACATTATTCTATTTAAATTAATAAATTTATTTTATCTTTGAATTTGATTTAATATCTAATTTTTTCAATAGAAGCAATTATTTTAAACTTTATAAAAAAAAATATTAAAATTTCAGAGCAAGTATTGAAAAACGACATATATTTCAATAATTTCATTTACTCAGACGAGATGTTTTCTCTAGATAGACCATCCTTACGTTCCTTTTAATTATTTTTGAAAAAGAATAAACATCATTTATCAAATGGAAAATATATTTCTTATGGACTAGGTCCAGACATTTTCCTGCTTCATTAAAAAGCTTCTCCTCGACTACAATATAATCGCCTTTCGAGCTAAGAACGCAAGTTACTTATAAGCCTTTTAATTGGAGACAGTTTTCGACGCTTGACAACCACCATAAGAGTGAACAAGGATACTAATATTGTTTAGCCGCAAACAGTGTGAAAGAAAAACTCGAAATATTTTTCTCTGAAAAATTATTACTTAAAAAAAATTAGCTTGAAAGACAGAAAAGTTAAAGCGAAAATTGGCAGTTGTCACAAAATTTGGAAAATTCATGGAAAGAAAAATGGCAAGTTTAAAAAACATGGGACTGAATAATATATTTGGTATTTCTGTACAAATTGCACCGTTGAAAATGACTAAAGGCAATACTGCACCTAGATTTTAGTGATTTTGTGGTTGATTTAGTGTTTTCTTATCAATTTTTAGTGATTTGTGTGCTGATTTAGTGATTTTTACTTTATCACAAGAAATAGTGATAAACTTCTAGGGGTGGCAATCCTGGTCCAATGACTATTAGACTCTCCTTCGAAATATCAGTACTGAAGTTTGAGTCGTTCTCTGGTAACGATTTAAGGTGAGTACAGATTGATTGTTTTTCTTTGTGTATTTTCGTTTTGAAAAATATGAGATTTTTTAAGGGGGGTTGAAGGTGAGTACTGGAAGTATTGTTGAATGTGTATGAATTTTTTTTTCTTTGTTTGTTATTCTCCTTTTTGTAGCCATGGCCTATTTGGCTTTAAAGCATTAAATGTCTATTTATCTATTACTTGCACGATGTTATGTGCGTAGTTTTATGGTAATATGCGTCTTTTCTTCCTGCAATTGTTATGCTATTTTACTTTTATGCATTATGTTTTATTATTATTATGTGTGTTATTATCATGAGTTATGATTTTGTGGGTAAACATTTTTATTTTTATAGCCATGGCCCAAAGAGACTTCTGTCACAAATAATATCTATCATCTATTGAAAAAAAATAATAAAAATCCTTCATTGCTGGTGTACAGGGCGTCAAATTGACATTCCAGTTCCTAGAACTTTGTTTTACGGAGAAAGGCAGCAAACATGTCACCCAACGTTTTGGTAGCTGAAATCCAACTCCGAGTCCCATGTTGCCAAACAGAGCATCAGTCCACTCTAATATCACAAGGTGATGCTTGGTGCTTCGTCTTCATCCCTTAGAAACCTTAGCTTCATAGCCACAAGATACAGAGCAGCGAGGTCGCAATACAGAGGTACACTTTCCTCAGGCGAGACCGAATGCGCACTGGAGTTACAAAATATAGACGATAAAGTACTTCTATTTATACACAGAGCCATCTACCATACTGATATCTGAATCTCCCAACTCAGCAGGAGAAGCAATTCCGTGGGTTAGGGCGACCCTTCCAAATAAGTTTATGATTATAGGGACTATATATATTCTTCCAACCTGCTTGACCCT
The DNA here is from genome assembly GCF_049724085.1 of Artemia sp. Qi Xiang Cuo. Lineage (NCBI taxonomy): Eukaryota > Metazoa > Arthropoda > Branchiopoda > Anostraca > Artemiidae > Artemia > Artemia sp. Qi Xiang Cuo. The sequence continues at coordinate 4,494,682 of NC_142796.1, read as the reverse complement.
CCCATGATTACATTCGGGGCAAATACTCTAAGCCTGGCGTCATCCTCCATGCAGATTTTAATATCCATCATAACGTATGGATACGAAGCAAAAAGAAAAGTAGTAGAGCCGCAGAAAAGTACCAGCAGGCCCTAGTCAACTGTTTCTCAAGTTATATCCCATCGATGCCGATGTAGATGTCTAGCAAAGACAGATATTAAGTTAACATCCACGTCAAAAAGGCTATTTGAGTGAGAAAAGGGCAGACAAGCGATGGCTACCCTCATCGAGCGAAAAGAAAAGACTTAATTTCACAAAACCCCGCAAAGACACAGTCCACACATTTTGGCAATCATGGGTTCAGTACAAGGAGAAATCCACTACTAATCTCCAAAATTCTTCTGCTAAGAGCTGTGAGAGAATTGTTCGGGAACATTAATATAGCTTCAATTCCTTTCATATAAATTAACGATTCTTTGTGTTTCATTTCCGTTCATCATTGCTTCTAACATTTTTTCCGTGCCTTTTGCTTTAGTTGTTCGGAATCATTCACCACCTTATATACTTTCACATTACGTCATA